>NW_022982856.1:0-19002 GCF_902652985.1 Pecten maximus
ATTCTGTAGTTATCACATCAGTAATTTTAATCACTCCTGTCCTCTAGATTAATTCTGTTATTGTATCAGTAATTTTAATCACTCCTGTCCTCTAGATTAATTCTGTTATTGTATCAGTAATTTTAATCACTCCTGTCCTCTAGATTAATTCTGTAGTTATCACATCAGTACATTTTAATCACTCCTGTCCTCTAGATTAATTCTGTAGTTATCACATCAGTACATTTTAATCACTCCTGTCCTCTAGATTAATTCTGTAGTTATCACATCAGTACATTTTAATCACTCCTGTCCTCTAGATTAATTCTGTAGTTATCACATCAGTACATTTTAATCACTCCTGTCCTCTAGATTAATTCTGTAGTTATCACATCAGTACATTTTAATCACTCCTGTGCTCTAGATTAATTCTGTAGTTATCACATCAGTAATTTTAATCACTCCTGTCCTCTAGATTAATTCTGTTATTGTATCAGTAATTTTAATCACTCCTGTCCTCTAGATTAATTCTGTAGTTATCACATCAGTAATTTTAGTCACTCCTGTCCTCTAGATTAATTCTGTAGTTATCACATCAGTACATTTTAATCACTCCTGTCCTCTAGATTAATTCTGTTATTGTTCAGACATTTTAATCACTCCTGTCCTCTAGATTAATTCTGTAGTTATCACATCAGTACATTTTAATCACTCCTGTCCTCTAGATTAATTCTGTAGTTATCACATCAGTAATTTTAATCACTCCTGTCCTCTAGATTAATTCTGTAGTTATCACATCAGTAATTTTAGTCACTCCTGTCCTCTAGATTAATTCTGTAGTTATCACATCAGTACATTTTAATCACTCCTGTCCTCTAGATTAATTCTGTAGTTATCACATCTGTACATTTTAATCACTCCTGTCCTCTAGATTAATTCTGTAGTTATCACATCAGTACATTTTAATCACTCCTGTCCTCTAGATTAATTCTGTAGTTATCACATCAGTACATTTTAATCACTCCTGTCCTCTAGATTAATTCTGTAGTTATCACATCAGTACATTTTAATCACTCCTGTCCTCTAGATTAATTCTGTAGTTATCACATCAGTACATTTTAATCACTCATGTCCTCTAGATTAATTCTGTAGTTATCACATCAGTACATTTTAATCACTCCTGTCCTCTAGATTAATTCTGTAGTTATCACATCAGTACATTTTAATCACTCCTGTCCTCTAGATTAATTCTGTAGTTATCACATCAGTACATTTTAATCACTCCTGTCCTCTAGATTAATTCTGTAGTTATCACATCAGTAATTGTAATCACTCCTGTCCTCTAGATTAATTCTGTAGTTATCACATCAGTACATTTTAATCACTCCTGTCCTCTAGATTAATTCTGTAGTTATCACATCAGTACATTTTAATCACTCCTGTCCTCTAGATTAATTCTGTAGTTATCATATCAGTACATTTTAATCACTCCTGTCCTCTAGATTAATTCTGTAGTTATCACATCAGTACATTTTAATCACTCATGTCCTCTAGATTAATTCTGTAGTTATCACATCAGTACATTTTAATCACTCCTGTCCTCTAGATTAATTCTGTAGTTATCACATCAGTACATTTTAATCACTCCTGTCCTCTAGATTAATTCTGTAGTTATCACATCAGTAATTTTAATCACTCCTGTCCTCTAGATTAATTCTGTAGTTATCACATCAGTACATTTTAATCACTCATGTCCTCTAGATTAATTCTGTAGTTATCACATCAGTAATTTTAATCACTCCTGTCCTCTAGATTAATTCTGTAGTTATCACATCAGTACATTTTAATCACTCATGTCCTCTTCACGATTTTACAAACTTAACGATCTTCTCTGTTAAGGAGGCAGACCCATGTTATTTTTTCTCTAAACTTAGACATGAGTTATTAGTAAAATCTTTATTGTTACCTTTAGAAATACAATTAGTTTAACATCAAAGGCAGCTTGATGTATGCTGTTTTAATTAAGGTACTGTATAAAAGTTTTTTTAATTCATTGTTTTTAATTGATTTTCTTCACTTTTAAAAGACATCACAAACCATTATGCAATATACACAATATTGACAATACATTCACGCTCAGCATCTGGATTGTAATGTTTACATCCTTTGTCTTCTTGTGCTGATTAAATATCACATTGGTATTGTACTATTTACTAATGATAAAAGGTTTACGCTAAGGAACCGTATCAGTTTGACAAAAAGTGGTCTAAAATTTGAACACGTTCAATCTCCCACGATGGAAATTCCAAGAACTGCACAAGGTTAGTAATGTCCATTATTGTTCATATTGATTGTTTTCGTACACATTTTATTCGTAGTATCATTGTGATGTTTTTGTTTTAGTTAGGACTGTTGTATGTTAGTTGTTAACTGATATTAAACATTTTGTTCAGTTTTGGTACATGCATTTAAAGCATTTCGTAGATTAAGACACTTAACAAATATTGTAAAGTAAAATTATAAAATTATTGTACAGTAAAGTAAAAATAGTAATATCATTAGTAGAAGGTAGAAGGTTTTTTATTGTGCAAATTGTACAAGTGATTAATATCCATCTGTCCTAGAACTATGGGTACCGTCAAAAACTATCAGTAAATGCTGTTCCTGTCCAGAAGTATTCAGCTCGACATTGTCTCGTTCTTTGATGCCCTGAACCTTCAATTCTGGAGAATCAGGGTGCATGGAATACAAGCCTTTCATCCAGTCTTGGTATATCTGTGGTTGATGTCTTTTTATGTGAATTCTGTCCGCAAGAAATTTCTGAACTCTTAATAATAGCTAAGCATGCTCTTCACCACTGGATAATTCTATTGTTTTAATTGCAACTTCTTTGCTAGCATAATGTACTTGAAGGTCCTGGAAGGTCATTCCCGTGTTCTTGGACTTAGAAGCTACAACTCCTTGGTCAGAGCATGTGATCTGAGAATGTTCAGTATAGTGTTCTGTTGCACGTCCCCATTATTTCAGAGCTCTTCACAACCGTCATTGGAACCTGCCAATAACCATTTGTAAGGTCAAGCTTTGAAATTATGAGTCGGACGAAAATGCTCTCAGTGTTGGTCCTCAATTTAAGTCTGGCATCAAACTTTGTAACCAGTTCAGAAACTCTTGTTATACAATTAACCATAATGGTGACCGGTACAAATTACATTGAAGTTGGCGGTTCTATCACATCCCAGATCTAGATGGAAGTAGAATTAGCACATTGTCTTCTGCATTGAATTGTGTAATCTTTGCCTTTTTGTTACAACATTTCTCCATTGGCCCACCATTTTACTTAAGTGTTTGGTATTGTTTTATTACTGTTCATGAAGAAATTATCACTATTTTGGAAATTGATTTTGTGGTCTATTGTTTAAATCTATGTTTGAAGCTATTACTTCAGGCTGATATATTTGTTCCTTTTTGTGGAAAGAAAGGGACCAAGTAAAGAGAACATAATGCTTCACAAATGCAAACTATTCATGTTCAAGAAATGGTTGTAAGGTCTGTTAAAAGCAATCAAATTTGTACAGAAAAATTGTTAGTGCTTAGTAGTTACCCAATCTCCATGAATAACACATATTTTTAAATTGTTCAGTAAAAAAAATGATCAGACTGTCACTGTATCTCTAATAGTCATTGGCGAATAATTTCGAAGCCATTGGCTAGCGAGGATGATGTCACAAATTCGAAATGTTATAAATTGGCAGCTTGTTGAAATAGTCTTTAATATATGTGTATATGATATGTATATTGTTTGTTTGTGTTTAGTGCAGTACTCTGTAGTGTCTAGATTATAAATAGATTTATTTACTAACAGACTGTGATATTTTCTATTTTGAAATTTAGAAATAAATTCTTTTTTCCAAACGAATCAATTTGTCATTGTTTTCAGATTGTTAGGTTGTCAAAATTAACATTGTCAACTGACTTATTAAAGGAACATTATACATTTAAAATCCTGTATATATATAGTGATAGCTGCATATCGTAATATTCCTACAACTATTGCGGTTTACCTCAATTGTAATAGAATTCTGAAAAAAACACATTATCTTTATATTACACGAGATGTTTCATGCACTTGACCTCTGTACCGAAGTTTTTCATATCCATAGTAAATGATGTTTTCCTGCGTTTTTGCGTTCAATTGATGTTCCACGTACAAATATTCATTTTTTTTTTGTATTTGTCCTGGATTGTCTAAGTTATGAGTTTTGCGTCGATACCAAATTGGTTAAGTAACTCGCTGTATAAGTAATAAGATTAAAAATATTCTTTCTCCGATATATTTATCTCCTGCATTGTATCGCCTACTTGGCGTGTGGGGTCGGAAAAACACCACATTTGGAAGTAAACTGACTATCACGTAGTCTCACTATGAGGTAGATGTGTAGGTGCGTGGTGTAAAGTTGTCTTTAGGAGAGACATTAAAACCAAGGAATCTGCTAGAAACACAAGACTTCCCCAGCACAATTGGTTGCTTGATGTTTTAAAAGCAGATGACAATAACTTTCCTGCTGATCAAGAGATTGGCATGTTTGCGAAGTGTTTAAAAAACTATCAGAAAGGAAAGCTGCAACATGAAGATGAAAACGTGTTGATAATGATACCTGGCAGAATATCCCATCATCATCTACATAGGATCTATTTTATGGTCAGTCTTCTCACGCCAAATGCGCACTATTTATGAAGAATTTCAATCAAAACTCGATCATTTTGCTCAAGCGCGAAAAACATCAATTCATCTTTCATCACAAGCTGTGGTGCCTTTGGTCCTCACGTATAATCTTATCC
Organism: Pecten maximus; assembly: GCF_902652985.1. NCBI lineage: Eukaryota > Metazoa > Mollusca > Bivalvia > Pectinida > Pectinidae > Pecten > Pecten maximus. The sequence continues at coordinate 4,819 of NW_022982856.1, forward strand.
TGACGTTGAAAATCGCACTGATGGATTAGAAATGATGACTTCTGAGCTACCTTCCAGATCAAAGGAGTCTTGAATAAACAGTTTCTAGAAATTCTTTCACATTGTTCGTCCTCTATATTGACACTGGTATTTACACTCCAAACCACGATGATGCAATACTGTTGTACTGAGTAAAGTGAAGACGGGCAGATCATGAAAATAATTGCTTATAAATAATTTGATACAGCTACAAGTGTTCAACTCTTTTTAACATGCCACTTTCCAGTATATCGAAATATTTCATTCCAAAGTTCCATTGTTCCTTGGACGTGAACATCTTGCAAGACAAAACGTTCTCCGAAGCAGTTTTTGGCAAGTGGGCGACTGTTATACTTGGCGGTACATATATCTTTAATCCTAAGAGTTCTGATCACAAAACTCCAGAGAATCTCCTACTGTGGCCGGAGATTCAAGCCCTGCTTGACGGTTACATTCTGGACACAGTAGAACCTTCCGGGAAATGATGGGAAAATTGCAAAAGCCATCCTGGCTGGAGAAAAATGACATTGTTGATCGAGGGTTTATGGATGATTTGAAGATTTGGAATCACATGGTTTGACAACAAAGATGCCTTCTTATCTAAAAGCTGGACAGGCTCAACATGACGACCTTAAAGCTAACCTTGATAGAATAAGATTCATAAATAAGTCTAGGTGGGTAATAGAATCATATCACACACAATTCAAGCAATGCCTGTTTTTCAAAACACAATTTACCCCCGAGTGTTTTCTTTGATGTCATCGAGGCACTCGTTAAAATAGTAACAGACTGTCTCAATGCAATTAAATGACCCATATATGTTAGAACACCCAGAGCGAGACGCAAAGGATAGGGTGCTGGCTGACGAAATGAAAGAGCGCCTTCGTGTTTACATGAGCCAGATCTTACATGAAGGACCAAGTCACTATTTGTCAAACTAGATGCGACTGCGGATAATCGTGACTTTCCAAAATTAGACTTGGAATACCATCTGGCAGTATTCTTTGGCACATACCAAATATCACTGACAGGTGGCTACATCAGTGACCACGTAAGTGATGATGGTGACTTCGAGACCTGGATCTATTGGTACTCACGGGATATTGTACGATGTCAGATCCACTCGAGCCATATGAGCAGTGTAAAGTACAATGTTTGGATTCAGCATGACAGCTCCGACACCATTAATCCCATACAGGATTACTATTGCCAGTGTCCTACTGGACTGTGAACCATGGGGGTATGCGTCAACGTAGCAAATACCCTGTACTATTTACGATACTACATGCATTTGGAAACCAGTAAGCCAAAAGGTTGAAGACAAACCTCGAGTGATTTAGGTTTCGCTACCAACTGTCATCTTCCAGGTATTAGGTATGGTCGACTTGGACAATTAGAACTACGATCCAGACCAACAATGACATGGCCAATCAAATTCTAGGAAGAGGAAGCCCTATTGGATACCAAATAAGGTGGTTTAATGTGTAAACCAACAAAAATCGACCATGTAGCGTTCTTGTCAGAAATTGATTCAGCAGTTGCAAGAGCGCTTAATACTTAATACTTAATACAAAAAAAAGGCACGATATTCTTGCGTATGAACCTATTTGTAAACGTAGGAATACGGAGGTTACTAATAGCAAATAAAAGCTACGGTATTTGCCTCTTAGGCCATTTTAAAATACCACCTTTTTAGTTCTCTGGTGCTATTTATAGCCCCGAGAACTATAGCCAGCGGTCGAAAAATTTGCGGCTTTGCACCTTGCAAACAGATTTTTAGCCTAACTGTGCATTCATGGCTGTATGTTGTGATGCCAGATAATATGTATTGTGAAGTTGTTGCGTTGATAACAATAAGAATATTCGATATCAACTGGAATTCTTTTAATTTAAGTTTAAATGTCTATTTTTAGTAACAACGGTGAAGCACATGTATAAGCTATACCTCCTACTAGGTGACACCGTTGGGTTAACGTTGTATACATGGCCTTACTATTTCTCCCTTATCAACCACAATAAGGAGCGTACGCTGTGCACCAGCTCAAATAGGGGTCGTTTTGACTGTTGTTCCTAGCTATCTGATAAGGTCGGTGACTAAAATTCGGCTTATTTTACAAGTGTCTCCCCAACAAAACTCTCCAACTGAAGGGCGAGTCCTGTCATGGAGGTAAAAATGGTAAAGAAAGACTAACTGTTCTGACGTGTGCAAACTTCGATGGCTCAGAAAAAATGAAACTCATGGTCATAGGAAAATTTAAAAATCCAAGATGCTTTAAAAACGTCCAGAGTTTGCCCGTGGAGTATAGATGGAATAAGAAAGCTTGGATGACAAGCGAACTGTTTTCCGAGTGGGTTAGAAAATAAGACAGAAAAATCGAGAGAAAAAACAGAAAAATTATTTTGTTCGTGGTAACTGTACAGCCCACCCGAAACTTGAACTTTTCCCCACCTAACACAACGTCTGTTCTACAACCCATGGACCAGGGAGTGATCTACAACCTAAAGTATCGGTAAGTCTAATATTTACGTAATTTTAATTTTAATTTTCAGCATAATTAAATTGTAAGAAAGACCGAACGATTTTGTTATTGCAACATGATCAGTATTGAGAGTTTTGGTAGTTAAGGGGAGATAACCCTTATGTTACATATTTTGACCCATAATCTGACATACATTTTTTTTTCGTCACAGGTATCGCACACGACTGATTAGACGTTACCTTGACAATTTAGAAAAGAAACGCGAGACAGAGGTCAATGTGTTGATTGCTATTCACACAGTGTACAGTGCCTGGCAGGAACTTACAAAGGATTGTATCCACAACTGTTTTTTGAAAGCTGGATTCCCTCCGTCGGGCCCCATACCCGATGTAGACGCAGTTGCGTTCCGCTCGTTTATTTTTGGACTCATTCCGGAAAATTGTACATCCGGTTACGTAAGATACCCGTGCTGCTCGTGGGGTCAATCACTTTTCGTCCGGGTGTCAGGCAGGGTAAGTGGTGTTGACTTTTAATCTGTGAAATTAATTAGATAACCGTCGCCCATCCTTTCCTAAATTTCATATTAATTTGTCTGCTGGATATTATTTGCCACTATCGTACATGTATTTTTATTTTCACGTGTAGTATTTTGATGTATTTTCGATGTATAGAACTTTGTTTAATTTGAGTCTCGTGTGCCGGTGTCATGTCGGAAGTCAGGTTGTTGCTTGAAGGAGTTATTCCATTTTGAGAGCACTCGCGGAGTGGCTAGTGAATATTTCCGCCTCTCGGGCTGTTTCTATACCGGTTAAGCGAGGGATGGTTGTTGGTAACCTCGTAAGTAGATACGGGAGAAAAGACGGGTGGTTAGCAAATGTGTATTCTGACCGGACATGCCACGTGCTTGAGACTCGGGGTAAACTACATTTATTTCATTTATATGGTTAGTTGTGATTAAACGATGGTTGGCATGTGTTTTAGGCTAGACGTATATAATTGTGAATTCCTCACTGTGCCTCACGGGTATTATTTTGGTACTTTGTTATTTTTACACATGTTAATAAATTGTTGAACTTTATATGACGAGTCTATTTTCCTTCTCACCAGTTTACTAAATATTGTCTATTACTTGAAAATTCATTTGTATTTGGAATCTGCAAGCGAAAGCGGCAGTCGAACCCTGGGCAAAAACTTGGTAGCAGTCCGACACACGTGGCACCCCTGCGGTACACGTGCAGCGCGTTACAATTGGAACCTCCGGCGGGACCGGTTTATTTTTGTGATATTGCGGTCTCCGTATTGTAAAGTAAAGCAGTAGTTTTTTTTTATTAAGGAATAAATTTGGATGTAATATTGAGCTTGCAGGGATAATTTTTGTTAAAAAAAAACTGGTGAGAATGGAGGGGTATACCATACCAGACTTTGATTTGGAGATAGAGGCGCTAAACGAGCGAATTGCTCAAATTACCAGGGAGGCACAGAGGAGGCGTGACACAGCAGGGGGGGAGGAAAGGATGGGCGACAGGTCACCAGGGGAAGCCACTCGTCAGGGGGGGGGGGGGGGGGGGGGGGGGGGGGATCCCCACGCCAAACTAATAATAGCACACCTTTAGTTAAACCTATAGTTGTCCCAGAGACTTATAACGGCCAGGGAAGTTACAGGGACTGGTTTGCACATTTTGAGGCCTGTAGGGCCATAAATAATTGGACTGATGAACAGGCTTGTCAATTTTTGGCCGTGAAACTTAAAGGGTCAGCCCTTAGGGTGTATACGGACTTATCTCCATATGAGCGTCAGGACTATGAAACGGTAACTACTACCCTGAAGGATAGGTTTGATCCTGAAAGGGATACAGGTGTGTATTAGGCTCAGCTAAGGGGCCGAGTTAGGAAGAAAGGGGAGTCATTGGGAGAGCTAGCAGGTAGTATACAGAGGCTGGCCACTCGAGCCTACCCTGATAGCGATTCGTCCACCCGGGGGACGATCGAGATACAGCATTTCATAGATGCCCTGGATAATAGGGAGATACAGAAGCAACTTCGTAGAAACAAGCCCACAAGTTTGGGAGATGCTGTACGGATGGCATTAGATGAGGAGAGTTATGATAAATTAGATGGTGCCACTAAGGCAAGGGCTAGCATGGGGGCGAGTAGTTTGACTGAGAATACTAGTGCAGTAGGGAGTACAGAACCCGAGTCTGAAATAACTAGGTTAATAAAAAAAGGTGGAGGATTTAGAGCACCAGTTACGTAAGAATCCTAGGGGTTCCCGGAGGGACCCACCTGCCCCTGTGCCCGGACCCTACCCTACCTATGGCCAGGCTCCTGGGGTGCCCCAATGTTTTAGGTGTAGGGAATGGGGACACATGCAGAGAGTGTCCTTTAAACTAGACAAGGTCAAGATGAGGGTCCCATCTTGGCCGAGGGACGCGGAGGCCCAACAGGGGGTAATGTTTTTAAGCGCGCGAGTCGGGAGTCAGGAGGTCGGTGGTACAACGCGCGAGGTTAAATTTCTGGTAGATACCGGGTCAGACATTACCACGCTAGATATTAAAACATTTCAACATGTATTTGAAGGCAATCTACCAAAGTTGGAACCGGTTCAGCGAGCTTATCTCACTGCTAATGGAAAGAGATTAAATATAGCGGGGTGTTGTAGGGTACTTATAAATATAGGGAATAAGGCCTATCCTCATACTGTATTGATCGCGGAGACATCAGAGGAAGGTCTACTCGGCATGGACTTCCTTACCAAGTTTAGGGCTTGTATTAACGCTGTAGACAGAACGGTCACTTTCGGTACAATGCAGCAGGTCGCCACATCCGGCGCTAGAGCTAGGGTGTGCAAGGTCACCGCCGTCAATGATTACACGCTAGCGGCAGGGCAGGAGGTAGTGGTAACTGGTGTAGCGTGTAATGGGAACTATGGGGTTACTGAGGGGCTTGTGGAACCGAGATCACTCCCTGAGGGGCACGAGAAGTGGCCACATTTTATTCTAGCGAAAACTCTAGTAAACTGCGACTCTAATAGAAAGGTGCCTGTAAGGATAATGAATCCAGGTGAGGAAACCGTCGTGGTACAAAAGGGTACAGTGCTAGGATTACTCCATCCGGTTACATGTAGCGTCACGGGTATAGGCGACGCCGCGGCTCCAGGTACCGATCCACTTTTGGAGCAACTGATTGAGGATACCAAAGCGTCGGTAGCGGAGGATAAACGGGAAATGGTTGACACATTTTTACGTTCCAACAGTGAGGTGTTTATGAGGGAGGACAAAAAGTTAGGTCGTTGTGAAAGATACCTCCATGATATAGATACAGGGGATGCGCTCCCAATTAAACAAAGGGCATACCGTCTGCCCATACACAAACGAGAGGAGGTTGATAGACAGGTTAAAGAAATGTTAGCACAGGGGATTATAGAACCGTCTGATAGTCCGTGGGCGTCCCCACTAGTATTGGTGCAGAAACGAGACGGATCGATGCGCTTCTGCATCGATTACCGTAAACTTAACTTTGTCACTCGTAAAGACGCGTACCCCCTGCCGCGCATAGATGATAGCCTAGACGCCCTGAACGGGTCCTCCTACTTTACCACCTTAGACTTGGCGTCCGGTTATTGGCAGCTAGGGCTTGCCAAAAACGCGAAAGAAAAAACCGCTTTTACAACAGGCTCCGGATTGTATCACTTTAACGTGCTCCCTTTTGGCCTCTGTAACGCCCCCGCGTCCTTCGAGCGTTTGATGGAGAGGGTCCTCACTGGGTTACACTGGAAGATATGCCTTGTTTATCTAGACGATATTATTGTTTACTCCAGTAGTTTGGACCAACATATGGAACGGTTACAACAAGTGTTGGACTGTTTAAACCAGGCAGGATTAAAGTTGAAACCGCAGAAATGCAATTTTTTTAGATCAGAAGTATTGTACCTCGGGTTTATTGTTTGTGCCGAGGGGGTGAGATCAGACCCTGAGAAAATTCAAAAAGTTAGGGACTGGCCCGTACCTTCCAGTGTGACCGAGGTGAGGAGTTTCTTAGGACTGTGCTCGTACTACAGGAAGTTTGTACCTAATTTCTCGGATGTAGCTGTCCCCTTGTTCAATCTTACTAAGAAAGATGTTAGGTTCAGCTGGGGCAATGAGTGTCAGGAGTCCTTCGAAAAGCTAAAACGGGCTCTACATGAGTCGGCAGTGTTGGCGTACCCAAATTTTGATCAGCCTTTTATTTTAGACACTGATGCCAGTGAGCATAGCTGTGGGGCAGTTTTATCCCAAATTCAAAATGGTCAAGAAAAAGTTTTGGCATATTTCAGTACCACTCATGCCCCGGCTGAGAGTAAATATAGTACAACCCGTAAGGAATTGCTCGCAGTTATCAAGGCAGTTAGCGGGATGTTTATTTCCCTCACCAGCATAAGCCTGTTTGGAGTGAAGCCTGTAGTTTCCTGCACACTAGAACGATAGGCCAGCGTAACTTGGTAGATTGCCTTCAAATACATGTTGAAATGTTTTAATATCTAGCGTGGTAATGTCTAACCCGGTATCTACCAGAAATTTAACCTCGCGCGTTGTACCACCGACCTCCTGACAGCATCTCCCAAACTTGTGGGCTTGTTTCTACGAAGTTGCTTCTGTATCTCCCTATTATCCAGGGCATCTATGAAATGCTGTATCTCGATCGTCCCCCGGGTGGACGAATCGCTATCAGGGTAGGCTCGAGTGGCCAGCCTCTGTATACTACCTGCTAGCTCTCCCAATGACTCCCCTTTCTTCCTAGCTCGGCCCCTTAGCTGAGCCTAATACACACCTGTATCCCTTTTAGGATCAAACCTATCCTTCAGGGTAGTAGTTACCGTTTCATAGTCCTGACGCTCATATGGAGATAAGTCCGTATACACCCTAAGGGCTGACCCTTTAAGTTTCACGGCCAAAAATTGACAAGCCTGTTCATCAGTCCAATTGTTTATGGCCCTACAGGCCTCAAAATGTGCAAACCAGTCCCTGTAACTTCCCTGGCCGTTATAAGTCTCTGGGACAACTATAGGTTTAACTAAAGGTGTGCTATTATTAGTTTGGCGTGGGGATCCCCCTACAGCAATATGGCCAAGCCCCCCGAGAGGACCCCCCCCCCCCCCCTGACGAGTGGCTTCCCCCGGTGACCTGTCGCCCATCCTTTCCTCCCCCCCCCTGCTGTGTCACGCCTCCTCTGTGCCTCCCTGGTAATTTGAGCAATTCGCTCGTTTAGCGCCTCTATCTCCAAATCAAAGTCTGGTATGGTATACCCCTCCATTCTCACCAGTTTTTTTTTAACAAAAAATATCCCTGCAAGCTCAATATTACATCCAAATTTATTCCTTAATAAAAAAAAACTACTGCTTTACTTTACAATACGGAGACCGCAATATCACAAAAATAAACCGGTCCCGCCGGAGGTTCCAATTGTAACGCGCTGCACGTGTACCGCAGGGGTGCCACGTGTGTCGGACTGCTACCAAGTTTTTGCCCAGGGTTCGACTGCCGCTTTCGCTTGCAGATTCCAAATACAAATGAATTTTCAAGTAATAGACAATATTTAGTAAACTGGTGAGAAGGAAAATAGACTCGTCATATAAAGTTCAACAATTTATTAACATGTGTAAAAATAACAAAGTACCAAAATAATACCCGTGAGGCACAGTGAGGAATTCACAATTATATACGTCTAGCCTAAAACACATGCCAACCATCGTTTAATCACAACTAACCATATAAATGAAATAAATGTAGTTTACCCCGAGTCTCAAGCACGTGGCATGTCCGGTCAGAATACACATTTGCTAACCACCCGTCTTTTCTCCCGTATCTACTTACGAGGTTACCAACAACCATCCCTCGCTTAACCGGTATAGAAACAGCCCGAGAGGCGGAAATATTCACTAGCCACTCCGCGAGTGCTCTCAAAATGGAATAACTCCTTCAAGCAACAACCTGACTTCCGACATGACACCGGCACACGAGACTCAAATTAAACAAAGTTCTATACATCGAAAATACATCAAAATACTACACGTGAAAATAAAAATACATGTACGATAGTGGCAAATAATATCCAGCAGACAAATTAATATGAAATTTAGGAAAGGATGGGCGACGGTTATCTAATTAATTTCACAGATTAAAAGTCAACACCACTTACCCTGCCGACACCCGGACGAAAAGTGATTGACCCCACGGCAGCACGGGTATCTTACGTAACCGGATGTTACAATTTTCCGGAATGAGTCCAAAAATAAACGAGCGGAACGCAACTGCGTCTACATCGGGTATGGGGCCCGACGGAGGGAATCCAGCTTTCAAAAAACAGTTGTGGATACAATCCTTTGTAAGTTCCTGCCAGGCACTGTACACTGTGTGAATAGCAATCAACACATTGACCTCTGTCTCGCGTTTCTTTTCTAAATTGTCAAGGTAACGTCTAATCAGTCGTGTGCGATACCTGTGACGAAAAAAAAATGTATGTCAGATTATGGGTCAAAATATGTAACATAAGGGTTATCTCCCCTTAACTACCAAAACTCTCAATACTGATCATGTTGCAATAACAAAATCGTTCGGTCTTTCTTACAATTTAATTATGCTGAAAATTAAAATTAAAATTACGTAAATATTAGACTTACCGATACTTTAGGTTGTAGATCACTCCCTGGTCCATGGGTTGTAGAACAGACGTTGTGTTAGGTGGGGAAAAGTTCAAGTTTCGGGTGGGCTGTACAGTTACCACGAACAAAATAATTTTTCTGTTTTTCTCTCGATTTTTCTGTCTTATTTTCTAACCCACTCGGAAAACAGTTCGCTTGTCATCCAAGCTTTCTTATTCCATCTATACTCCACGGGCAAACTCTGGACGTTTTAAAGCATCTTGGATTTTTAAATTTTCCTATGACCATGAGTTTCATTTTTTCTGAGCCATCGAAGTTTGCACACGTCAGAACAGTTAGTCTTTCTTTACCATTTTTACCTCCATGACAGGACTCGCCCTTCAGTTGGAGAGTTTTGTTGGGGAGACACTTGTAAAATAAGCCGAATTTTAGTCACCGACCTTATCAGATAGCTAGGAACAACAGTCAAAACGACCCCTATTTGAGCTGGTGCACAGCGTACGCTCCTTATTGTGGTTGATAAGGGAGAAATAGTAAGGCCATGTATACAACGTTAACCCAACGGTGTCACCTAGTAGGAGGTATAGCTTATACATGTGCTTCACCGTTGTTACTAAAAATAGACATTTAAACTTAAATTAAAAGAATTCCAGTTGATATCGAATATTCTTATTGTTATCAACGCAACAACTTCACAATACATATTATCTGGCATCACAACATACAGCCATGAATGCACAGTTAGGCTAAAAATCTGTTTGCAAGGTGCAAAGCCGCAAATTTTTCGACCGCTGGCTATAGTTCTCGGGGCTATAAATAGCACCAGAGAACTAAAAAGGTGGTATTTTAAAATGGCCTTAGAGGCAAATACCGTAGCTTTTATTTGCTATTAGTAGCCTCCGTATTCCTACGTTTACAAATAGGTTCATACGCAAGAATATCGTGCCTTTTTTTTGTATTAAGTATTAAGTATTAAGCGCTCTTGCAACTGCTGAATCAATTTCTGACAAGAACGCTACATGGTCGATTTTTGTTGGTTTACACATTAAACCACCTTATTTGGTATCCAATAGGGCTTCCTCTTCCTAGAATTTGATTGGCCATGTCATTGTTGGTCTGGATCGTAGTTCTAATTGTCCAAGTCGACCATACCTAATACCTGGAAGATGACAGTTGGTAGCGAAACCTAAATCACTCGAGGTTTGTCTTCAACCTTTTGGCTTACTGGTTTCCAAATGCATGTAGTATCGTAAATAGTACAGGGTATTTGCTACGTTGACGCATACCCCCATGGTTCACAGTCCAGTAGGACACTGGCAATAGTAATCCTGTATGGGATTAATGGTGTCGGAGCTGTCATGCTGAATCCAAACATTGTACTTTACACTGATCATATGGCTCGAGTGGATCTGACATCGTACAATATCCCGTGAGTACCAATAGATCCAGGTCTCGAAGTCACCATCATCACTTACGTGGTCACTGATGTAGCCACCTGTCAGTGATATTTGGTATGTGCCAAAGAATACTGCCAGATGGTATTCCAAGTCTAATTTTGGAAAGTCACGATTATCCGCAGTCGCATCTAGTTTGACAAATAGTGACTTGGTCCTTCATGTAAGATCTGGCTCATGTAAACACGAAGGCGCTCTTTCATTTCGTCAGCCAGCACCCTATCCTGTGCGTCTCGCTCTGGGTGTTCTAACATATATGGGTCATTTAATTGCATTGAGACAGTCTGTTACTATTTTAACGAGTGCCTCGATGACATCAAAGAAAACACTTGGGGGTAAATTGTGTTTTGAAAAACAGGCATTGCTTGAATTGTGTGTGATATGACTCTATTACCCACCTAGACTTATTTATGAATCTTATTCTATCAAGGTTAGCTTTAAGGTCGTCATGTTGAGCCTGTCCAGCTTTTAGATAAGAAGGCATCTTTGTTGTCAAACCATGTGATTCCAAATCTTCAAATCATCCATAAACCCTCGATCAACAATGTCATTTTTCTCCAGCCAGGATGGCTTTTGCAATTTTCCCATCATTTCCCGGAAGGTTCTACTGTGTCCAGAATGTAACCGTCAAGCAGGGCTTATAAATAATGAACTTATCTACAATATCCATAGTACATCTGTATCAATACATATAATATAAATACCCACCACTCAATTCCGATACTCAATCGAGAATATGCTGAAAATAAGCTGTAATTTACCTGTATTATTTTATCCTCTTTTCTGTCTTCCTCTTTCTAAAGCATTCATTCTGTTCTTTCTCCTCGATATCTTCTCCTTACCCGACTGCCCCTCCTTCCCAAGATGTATGTGCGCACACCAGCTATCACCTACGGCAGACCTCCTTAACTTCTTTGAGATTTTCACCTTTGACCCTCCATGACGGGTAATGATGTTTGCGCTTGGAGGGCTGCCATAGGATGCTTCTATTGTAAGTTGTCTTGTATTCCAGTCACCTTTGTTTTCAACAATGACTTCTTCAGAGTTTTTAAAAGAGTTATCTGCAATCTCAACTGTCTTCATAGGATCTATATTTTATTACTGCAGTTGTCCCACTACATCCAGCATCCATTTAACGCAACCTTGATAATTTTATTAATAGCTGTTGGTATCCACCCAAACCCAGGACCCAATTCTGAAAGTTCGGTTTCCAGTGTCCTTAGTTTGCTCCATCTAAACATTCGAAGTTTGCGTAACAAGGTTCAATATTTGAGCTCTTTGATAGACGATATTGATATAGTATGTATAACTGAGACCCATCTTGACAACTCCATCCCCAACTCTGCAATACAAATCGATGGTTTTTCGGAACCCTTTCGCAAAGATCGTAACATGTTTGGGGGAGGTGTTGTCCTATACTTTTCTGAAACAATTGTAGCTAAACGGAGAATTGATCTCGAATTTGGTCATGATGAAATGATATGGTCTCAAATCAAATTACGTAATACTTTGTATCTAATCTGTAACGTATACAGGCCACCCTCTTATAATGGCGCTGGTTTGTGGCATCATTTACGACATTCCATTGAAACAGCACTCGAAGAAACGGCCAATCTATTAATTACAGGTGATTTAAATATTGATTTTCTTAAACCCATCAGAGGTGATCTATGTGATATTTTGTCCAATTATGATTTAACCAATGTCATTACCGAACCCACTAGACAAACCTATACCTCCTCAACCCTTCTTGACCCTATCATTGTAAGTGATACTGTAAATGTATTTTTTTCCGATGGTATTGACATTGAGCGAACTATAAGTGACCATGATGCCGTTTTCGCAATTATAAATATTCCTGTTAAAATCAAACATTATTTTAAAAGAAAAGTGGTGTTGTATGATCAAACTGATATTAATAAGTAAAAAGGAATGATAAACAGTATTCCCTGGTTTGACACTTTTACCAATCTTTCAAATGTTAATGAAATGTGTAATTTCTTTACTGAAAAATTCCATGGTGCTATTGATAAATGTATACCATCAAAAGAAATATTAGTACGCAACAGTGATAAACCGTGGATGAATGGAATGGTAAGACGTAATATAAGGAAAAGAGACAGACTTTAAAAAAAAGTTTAATAATAATTCAGAGTCCAATAAGAATAAATACAAACATATGAGGAATAAAGTAAATAATATGATAAAGAGGGCTAAAGAAATATTTTATGAAATCATTAACACAGTTATAGACAATAGTAATAACAACCCAAAAGTGTATTGGAAACTTCTGGGAAACCTTATCAGAGGTAAAAAAAAAAAAAACCACAGATATATCTCCCCTACTTGATAGTACTACAAATGAAATTATATATGACAACAATAGGAAATGTGAACTGTTGAATAATTATTTTAGCTCTGTGTGTACTCTGTCAGAAAATGTCACAGATAAAGAATTACTCTTTTTTTGAAAAGAGGACAGATTCTATTTTATCAGAAATACATAAAGTTTCCAGTGAAGTTGAAGACATTATAAAAATTCTAGATGTTAAAAAGGCGTCAGGTCCTGACGGTATTAGCCACAGAATGCTAAAATTACTCTCAAAGGAAATTTCTATAACACTTTCTTTTATATTCAATTATTCTTTGTCATCTTGTATATTTCCTGAGAGCTGGAAAATTGCTAATGTAATGCCTATATTTAAGGCCAATGACGCAAGCATTGTCTCTAATTACAGACCTATCTCGCTGCTAAGTTGTATAGGTAAAATTTTTGAGCGTGTAGTATATAAGCATATCTACAATTTTTTAATCTTAAACGACCTTATTTATAAGTATCAGTCTGGATTCCTTCCAAATCACTCCACAACACATCAACTTATTGAAATACATGTATATCATTCAGTCATTTCTTCCTTAGAAAATTATGAACATTCTATCTTAATTTTTTGTGATTTTTCTAAGGCATTTGACCGCGTGTGGCACAAAGGCCTCTTACATAAACTCGACAATTATGGTATCTCTGGACCTCTTCTTCGTTGGGTGGCTAGTTATCTTTCAAAAAGAAAACAAGCTGTATTTATCAATTATTCACTTTCCTCTCTTAAGCCTATAAATGCTGGTGTCCCCCAAGGGTCAGTTCTTGGTCCACTTTTCTTTCTACTATACATAAATGGTATTTCCTGTAATCTTTCATCTCTATCTAGGCTTTTCGCTGACGATACCTCTCTATCCTACGCGTCATATGACCTCAACCTTATTGAGACGGAGGCTAAACGCGACTTATTAAAACTTGATTTTTGGTCCAATGAATGGCTTATGTCCGTTAATCCTAATAAAACCGAGGCCCTCGTAATATCAACTAGACAACTTCCTTTTGTTCCGTCCTTTACATTCGACAATACCCCGATTAAAATAACAAACCACCATAAACACCTAGGAGTCATTCTTTCTGATGATTGTAAGTGGAACGTACATGTAGAATCTGTAGTCAATAAAGTAACTAAATATATAGCCACCCTCCGTAAATTAAAACTTATCTTAAACAGGAACACATTAGAAAAAATGTACCTTACCTATATACGACCATTACTTG
>NW_022982857.1:0-59143 GCF_902652985.1 Pecten maximus
TAATTAATAACTATACAGATTACTGCAAGTCATGTAAATGCTAAAAATGTATAACTGGTAACTTGTGGATATCGTAAATAATATACAGGGTATGTTTTAAACTAGCGAAAATGTGAGAGGAGTCCGAGTACAAGTCGAAACAAATTTTGGATAATATTCAACATTTTAAAATATATGCACATAATCTAAACTTTCACCACTTCGCTTTTGTCGTCAATCCTAATCAGAATAAACAAAACACGGGAATAAACAAGCTGTTGTAATTAGTCAAACACGGCGAAAATGAACTTAACTCTGAAGGACAAAATCAATAGAAGGCGGATATGGAAACGATAACGTGAAAGGACTATGAATTTAATCGAAAGGATGAAATTACCACTAGGTAAATATGAATTTTATCTAAAGCCGAAATTACCACTAGGTAAATATGAATTTTATCTAAAGCTGAAATTACCACTAGGTAAATATGAATTTTATCTAAAGCCGAAATTACCACTAGGTAAATATGAATTTTATCTAAGTACAAAATTACCACTAGGTAAATATGAATTTTATCTAAGGACAAAATTACCACTAGGAGAATATGAATTTAATCGGGAGGACGAAATTACCACTAGGTAAATACGAATTTTGGCTAAGGACAAAATTACCACTAGGACAATATGAATTTTCTCTAAGGACAAAATTACCACTAGGAGAATATGAATTTTCTCTAAGGACAAAATTACCACTAGGAGAATATGAATTTAATCGGGAGGACGAAATTACCACTAGGTAAATACGAATTTTGGCTAAGGACAAAATTACCACTAGGACAATATGAATTTTCTCTAAGGACAAAATTACCACTAGGAGAATATGAATTTTCTCTAAGGACGAAATTACCACTAGGTAAATATGAATTTAATCGGAAGGACGAAATTACCACTAGGAGAATATGAATTTAATCGGAAGGACGAAATTACCACTAGGTAAATATGAATTTAATCGGAAGGACGAAATTACCACTAGGAGAATATGAATTTAATCGGAAGGACGAAATGACCACCAGTTTACCACCGGAAGAATATGAATTTTATCTAAAGATGAAATTACCACTAGGTAAATATGAATTTTATCTAAGGACAAAATTACCACTAGGTTACTAGCAGAAGAATATGAATTTTATCTTAAGACGAAATTACCACTAGCAGAATATGAATAACATGTCTATCATAGGACGAAATTACCACTAGGTTAACACTAGGAGAATATAAATTTAATCGGGAGGGCGAAATTACCACTAGGAGAACATGAATTTTATCTAAGATTGAAATTACCAATAGGAGAATATGTAATGTATTTAATCTAAAGGTCGATATTACCACTGGGGGAATATGATTTTTATCTTAAGGACAAAATTACTCCTAGGAGAATATGAATTTGAAGGACGAAACTACCACTAGGAAAATAATATGAAGTTTATCTATATTTTCTTAGAATAAAAAACGATAACATACAGTGTATGTAGCCCTGTAATCTCTCCAGGGGTCATCTCTGATCTATTTCGTCTGAACCTGTTGGCCGTAACATAGCCCTGTGACCTCTCCAGGGGTCATCTTTGATCCATTTCGTCTGAACCTGCTGGCCGTAACATAGCCCTGTGACCTCTCTAGGGGTCCTCCCTGATCCATTCGTCTGAACCTGTTGGCCGTAACATAGCCCTGTGACCTCTCCAGGGGTCATCTTTGATCCATTTCGTCTGAACCGGCTGGTCATAATGTTGCCCTTGGATATCCAGGAGTCCTCCCTGGTCCAGTCGTCTGAACCTGTTGGCCGTAACATAGCCCTGTGACCTCTCTAGGGGTCCTCCCTGATCCATTCGTCTGAACCTGCTGGCTATCACATAGCCCTGTTACCTCTCCAGAGGTCATCTCTGATCCATTTGGTCTGAACCGGCTGGCCATAATGTTGCCCTTGGATATCCAGGAGTCCTCCCTGGTCCATTCGTCTGAACCTGCTAGCCAAAACAGGGTAACATTTATTTTCGAACTACCATATTACACTATACACAATGTCCCTGGTTTCAAATTCGATGGGACAACGGGAAACTTCCACGTTGTTTCCAATTTTATTAGTCAATCTTTACATGCACTATGTCCAACGTTGAAAATGTACCACCCAACCAAGGGTCCAATTTCCCACACGGTTTCGTTTTCAATCTATTCCGGAACTAGACAGCGTCTTAAGGACTCACACCAGTAAATCAGCCAATCAGCCAATCAGCTTCCATTTGTAGTTCTTATTGATATGAGTTCCGGTTAATTAGTGAGAAAGAGGAACTGATGACAGATTTTTGTATGGACGGAAACACCGTTATGAAATGTACAGGTATCTAACTTTTGAAACATGAATTTTTTTTTAATTTATTTCCATGCCCGTGTGCGGATTTACATACAGGCAAAACGCCAAGGGTCAATTTTGTTTTAGTCCACGGTTTTTCTTGTAAACATCCGGTTGTTAACATTTAGAGGCGCAGACAATGAAATGTGCCATTAAATGTGTCGAAAAATCATTTTGTAGTATTGCAAGGTATGTATCTATGAATCTAGACAGTGGGCACAGGTGTTGAACTTATTAATGTTATCAGCTAAAATGTTTAGTAATTGCATAGTAAATGATTTAGTTGTGTGAACCCTCTTCCAGCAGTGGAATTGTCAAGTATATTTGGTTTGATTCAGCACTTCTTAATGTCTTTATCAACGGCTAGGATCATTTAGGATGACCTCCCCTGTCATGCGGTGAGTGCCGAAGACGCCCTGCACAACTCCACACCCTCTCACATTTTACTGACAACGGGCCAACCAGTCGTCCAACTCCCAAAATGCTGAGAGCTATAAGCCATTCTTAATGACTATGGTAGGACTCGATCAGCTGGTAGAGTCCAAGGCCTTCATCAGACAGAAGAACGCTCCATCATTAAAGGTCAGAATGAGGCAGTGTCAAGGGAGACATCGGGAAGAAAAAAATTAAGATATCAAAGTGTAGTAGCCTCTTACGATTTCTTACGCCCTACATGCAGGGCAGGATGAAGTAGGTGCTACATATACTGAAAAACTTACTTTCAATAACGATTTATTTATATTTTGTCCCTATTATAGTTATTTAAAATCAACTACCTTATAAAATACATGCGCCAGGTTGAAAAGGCGATGTACAGAAAATACAACCGGCACAATCATAGTTCTGCGCTGAAAAATTTTCGCGTGAAATTCGCTAAAATATGATTACCGTTAAATTATGTAGATTACAGTAAGTATTACAGCGTATCATATTTTTTGATAAGGATTGTAGCTAAGTGAATGTTTATCGGTGTTCATTAATTATAGGCATGCCTCGACACCGCCATTTATCGTATCTATTAATTAAAGTCTAGCCTGATTAAATGCTATTGGAGTGTTGTTAGTCGTGTTGTGGTGTTGTCGGCTCAGTAACATGGGTTCTGACAATTTCTCATACCTTACTTTATTGTTTAGAAGTTGTAGTGCACCGTTAAGCAAAAGATCATTTAGTATATCTATTTAAACAGACATCAGATTCCGTTAAGAAGATTTTTTTTTTTTTTGAATCATGCGTCAGCCTCTTGGAAATCTTATAACTTGGACTGGATTATTGATTGAATTAGTGTACTGAAATCATGGGAACAAAAACATGTCTGTTTTTCTACGGAATGGGAGTTTTGTTTCATGCTTCCAGTTATTCTACAGTATATTGGGAGGTGACCGGATATGACGATTACCACTCAGGATTGTGGGAAGCTTGTAGAGACGGAGTGTGTTCATTCACTACGAACCATCTGTGTAAGTTGTGTATTGCGATCACCACAGATTCTGATAATGACATGATGATTTGGTTTATAAATTACGGGCATGCATTGAAGCGCAGATGTTTCGAAATTTTCTTGTATCGACTTAAATGTATGCATCTAAAACCTTCGTCCTTGGGCCAGAAATTCAAGGCCAGTGTGAAACAAATTAATATATAATACAATATTAGTTGATCAAAACAGGGAGAAAACTGGTTTTTACAGCATTCGATTGAAGTTGTTTCAATGTTGATATTTCTTTAAAGGCGGTACTTCTTAAATCAAAGATATCATAAAATCTGTTTCTTAAGTAGTAGAATATTAGAGAACACAGGCGTAATTCCTCATTAAGCCATACCGGAAAACCATTTAATATATAAACAGACATTGATCAATTACTGGAAATAGCGTGCCCAAATTTCAACACATTGTCAAATTTAAACAGATTGGCACACTAAGGAATAAGCTCACCCATACCTTGATACAGAAATAGCTTGGATAAAAACAATAAGTGTTATCATAATTAAGCGCAATGCTTCCATCGCGAAAATAAGATTTTCTCCTGTAAAACCTCAAGTCTGCTGGGCGCAAACTGTTAGACCCGTTGGACCACCATTGATGAAGTGGTCCAATATTGTAGAACATTCATAAATTGGTAAGTGTTTTTATCATTCTTGGTATTATATTCGATTTGTAGTAATGGTACACGTTGCATGGCATGAGTTTTCGGTAAAACACCTGCTTCATTTCATTAGTTGACGTAAGAGTTTGAGTCGGTCGTGGTCGAATCCGTGGTGTAAATGAAGGGACAGGTGTTTATAAATCTGCGTAAATTTCGAAATTTATTGCAGGTTTTTTTGAAGCTACGCAGGTGCTCGAGACTCTGGCCTTAGTAACAGGAAGTCTTGGCTTACTTCTCCTCATCTTCTACTTCTACATCAGCAAGACGTCATTCGATCTATCGCTGTGTATCGCTAGTCTTATTGCGGTATCGTTTTCAGGTAAAAGTTTAATAGACAGGCGTTGTTCGTCTCTGCCATTGTGGTCTGATACCTTCAGGTCGGTTACAGTCAACTCACATATCGCCATCTATCCAGTTAATCTCGGCAATGCTATGCATTTAATGAAGTCTTGATTAGCCGGAAAATTATTACAAATGTTACAAATCGATCGTAGAGTTAGGTTTTATTACTTATTCCCGTTTAGTGACATCTCTAAAGTTTAAAGTTTAAGTGATAGAACTCAGAAGGTTGAAAGGATGATATTACTTAAACGACTGAGTGAAAAAAGGCAACTTGTGAATAGTCATTAAAAAGTGATACCACATAGTAATTAAACTGTTGTATAATTTAGTCATTAAAATGTGGTATCACTAATTAGTCATTAAAAAGTAATATCACATAGTTATTGAAAAGTGATATCACTTAGTCTTTAAAAAGCGATATCGCTTAGTCATTAAAACGGTGATATCACTATTTAGGCATTAAAAAGTGATATCACATAGTCATTAAAATGTTATATCACTTAGTCATTAAAACGTTTTATTGCATTTTTGCCAGTGAAATATAGAAAATTATCAAACTAATAAAACTTATATTTTCACTGCAGCGACGAGCAGTGAAAATATAAGATTTTGCAGTGAAAGTATAAGTTTTCCGTTTTTGACCAATCAGAGCGAACCTTTGTATTCACCGCATTAAAATTTACCGAGTTTTCCAATCAAAGCGGAGGTAGATAAATTTGTTATTTTGCTGTATTTCTGAAATAATCCGACTAGTTTGTTTTTTTTACAAAATATTCGCTTGAATTAGCTATTCATGCACAGATTCTCCGATAACAGCAGAAAACGCTTAAATCGCGCTGATCAGTCCTTTCAAAATGGCGCCTTCAAGTTGGCGTGGAGTAACGTCACAAAGATATGACGTCATTACCGATTCACGCACTTTTTGACACTATGAATTTTTCGATGTTTTAATTTGGTTTTTAAGTATGATAGGCAATAAAAAGAAAATTGAATGGTTTCCTGTTAAATATATAGAGGATATTGAATGGTTTCCCGTTTAATATAACATATATTTCACGAGTAATATCGATATTTTCACGAGTGCGAAGCACGAGTGAAAAATATCTAAATATTCTGTCATACGAGTGAAATATATGTTATATATGACCGGAAACCCATTCAATTTTCTGTTTATTGCATTTCATAAACTGAAAAACAAAATTAAAAACATCGAAAAATTAATAGTAAAAAAGTGCGGGATTCAGTAATGACGTCATCTCTTTGTGACGTTACTCCACGTCAACATGACGGCGCCATTTTGAAAGGAGTGATCAGCGCAATTTAAGCGTTTTCTGCTGTTATCGGAGAATCTGTGCATGGATAACTAATATCAAGTGAGTATTTAGTCAAAAACTGATCAGAATATTTCAAAAATAAAGCAAAATAACCAATTTATCTATCTCCGCTTCGATTGGAAAAATTGGCAAGTTTCAACGAGGTGAATACAAAGGTCAGTTCTGACTAGTCAAAAACGGAAAACTTATATTTTCACTGCAAAACTTATATTTTCACTGCAAAATCTTATATTTTCACTGCTCATCGCTGCAGTGAAAATATAAGTTTTATTAGTTTCATAAATCTCTATATTTCTCTGGCAAAAATGCAATAAAACATATATTTTACTCGTATGACAGAATATTTAGATATTTTTCACTCGTGCTTCTCATTCAATATCCTCTATAAATCACTTACTCATTAAAACGTTTTACCACTTAGTCATTAAAAAGTGATATCACTTAGTCATTAAAAAGTGATATCACTTAGTCATTAAAACGTTACATTACTAAGTCATTATATATAATCATATTATTCTGATACATGGTCATATCGACCTGAGAAAAAATATCGACCGACCACGAAAGAAAAAACAAGCTACCATTTTTGTAAACCATAGAGAGCTCACTACAATCTCACAAGCTTATATCAGTAAAAAGAGAAATGCGTTCTCTTTCATCATCACATTTTCCATGTCTCTTTTTTACTCTTATTTCAGCTTGTTGTGCAATACTCGCTGTGATTATTTACGGCTGCAAGACGTCACTTCCGGTGTCATGGTCGTATGCTCTAGCGGTGGTCGGTGGAATATGTTTCGGAATAACAACGATTCTTTTGGCAGTATATGTTATGAATAATTCTGATAAATACACGAACTACAGGAATTCACGTCAAGGAGATATACAACACTACGTGTAAATTATTAACACTTTATTTCTACTTCAACATAATTGTCTTTCTTTCTCCCTTTGTACCCCGATACGGATCACTGAAAAAGCAGACGGTTTCCATAAGGGATTTATTGCACTTAACATTTCATTAGGCGTAACTCACCGACACCTATGGCGTGCGTGTTTTTGAATGTTTGAATTAATAAATTGTGTTACAACATAGTGCACCATTCATTTTTAGATCCTTTGATGGATTTAGTTTTGTCACTTTGCTTCTGCTTTGGTCCGATGCTATTGTTCATGGACAGTTAAGCAACAACAGGAACAGGTTATACATTTTATTATAAATTTGATGTTTCCGTTGGAGGAAAGGGCGCTGATAATATTGTGACAACTTATGCCCAATCCCCCTGAAAGTTATTCCGAATATGACTTGACCTGCTCTATTCAAACGTGTTTTTGTTTACGATATCAGTCGTGGCGTAAGAATACGGACTGTAATGGAAGGTGACAATTATCATTTAAGTGAATATAAGTTATGAATTGTATGTTTAATTCGTGAATTTACGTTTTCACTTAATTAATATGTAATTGTATTATATATATTTGTGTATGTATATAAACTCGTGTTGTACATTTAAATGTATCTGAGGAGATCAAATAAACTGCTTAACTGATTAAATGTTTAATTCGTGTATTTACGTTTTCACTTAATAAATATATGGAATTGAATTATATGTATATGTATATAACTTCATGTTGTACATTTAAATATATCTGAGGAGATAAACTGTTAAATGGAAATACAGGTATTTGATATGCAAAATTGAAACTGGAAATTTCTGAAATATGTTTATTACAAATCGTAACATGTAATGAACATGTTAATTATCCTCAAAGTAATGAATTGATAGAAATATATCTATAAAAATATTCCGATTATCACATACGCGACGCTTTTAATTAACATAATAAACTTCAAATCTACATCACTTGACAAAAAAAACCCAAAGAACTCTCAAATTACTAAAAATCGAAACTTCTTCTCGTAGATCACTTGCATTTAAATCATGTTCAAAGTGAAGAAATGTCTGTGTACCTTTAAATTATTGTATGTTGTCATGTTGTGGTATTGTAATGTGACGTCACAGCGTTTGAGCTTATCAAAATTTTATGTTCGAAGTCAGGAAGTCTTTGGCAAATTTTCGTCTTCTTCTGCGATAGTCAGACGTGTCGATACTTGTTGATAATGGTTCTGTTGTCATCAATCCAGATTGTGTGTCCTTGTTTTATAGACTTGGTGTTTGAATTGCAATCCGTCTGGCTGTCGGTGTTCACAGCATAATGATTAGATAAACGATGAAAAGTGGAATTTTGTAGCGAATTTAGACACTTGATTTTTTTTAATATCAACACAGTATGATTACAAACAATTATATATTAACTTAAACAGCATTTATTGAGCAACAAAGACAGACACAGATAAGTGATACATCGATGATTTGTTTTGATTTATAACGTCATTAGGAGTTTCAGTTCTGACGTCGTTTATGACGTGAAAACGTCCTCTAGAGTTTAGGTTCACCAGCGACGACTTGTGATTCGATACCACATTCGTCACGTCCTCGGAGGATCTTGAAAAAACCTAAAATGTATTCAAAAGAAATAAATGAAGTTTAAGGCAAAAAATTTAAAGTAACTTACTTTATAATCTTTATCTGAGAATATTAAAATTTCTGTTAGATCCTAATGTAAATATAGATAATCAATGTTATACCGTAATGATACATGTAGATGTAAATAACTTGATATTGAGGTTACATAACTAGGGAAGTTAAACAACTTGGTATAGAGGTAACATGACTTTGTTTGGAGGTTAAATAACTTGGTATGTAGGTTAGATAATTTTGTGTAGAGGTTAAACAACTTGGAATAGAGATTTAATAATTTGTAAGGAGGTAAAATAAATAGTATGAAGGTTCATTAGTATCGGGGCAAATACGTTGGAACAGATTGGAATTAACTTCGGGTCCATTAGTTCATATCAGTTAACACACCGTTATCTCCCCAGTCTGGGTTCCAGGAGTTGGCTACGAGCCAGTAGTCTGATCCGTCCTCATTTCCCCATCCCAGCAGTTTGATGGCGTGACCTCCAAGGGCCTGGCCTGTTGTGTGCTTGTACACACCTACAACACACATATATAGTAATACAACACATATGTAAAGGAAGTTATAAATAATTATACATGTGCATATTTTTTGTTGCTTCGCTAAAGACAGAATCCGGGACCTCTGATCTGGCTACTAGTCGTTCACTCAACTGATTGAGTTAAACAGCATGATACCGACATCACAAAACGACATCACAAAACGAACAATAGTGAAATAGAGCTAACACATCACATTTATTTTAGTGATCGTTTTATTAATAAAGAATGTTTAGATTTTACGGGTAAAAAAACCCACTGAAATTGCTAGTTAATGAAAGTGTTATATTTTGATGCTCTTTTAACACCAATGAATGCGTATTACACAAATGACTATGTTATTCACCAATCAGTAAGCTCGAAAAAAATAGCAATGATAAGAAATATTTGAGATTTTCTATGATAAAGCTTAATCTTACACTCGTGTCATTGCAATATAAAATGTATTTAACATATTCAACTTATTAACTCGTTTAATAAATTGTATCGTCACGCATTTCCTCTGCGGTGATGTACTAACCAGATTTGTAGGTGAGGAAGTCCGAGTATACTGTGAATGCTGCCTCGACTGGACCGTTTGTCATGATGTCAGTCATTATCTTTTCTACCGACCTCAAGCTGTATGGGGCCATACCTGAAACGAGTATAATGGCACCAGCAAATTTAGATAGTGTAACCGCTAAAAAATATATCGGTTATGTTTTAATGACTGTGCCAATTTCATTTTCTGTGTAAGTTTTCTTACAGCAGTATTGCAGAGGCGCCGTTTCATCACTATAATCTGTGAATTCGGTTGTCGGTTAAATTTCAGCCCGCCAAAATAAATGTAATGGTGTAATACAGTGGGTCTTTTACCGTGAGAGCATGAAACAGGAAGGTGTAATACAGTGGGTCTTTTATCGTGAGAGCATGAAACAGGATGGTGTAATACAGTGGGTCTTTTATCGTGAGAGCATGAAACAGGATGGTGTAATACAGTGGGTCTTTTATCGTGAGAGCATGAAACAGGATGGTGTAATAAAGTGGTTTTTTTTTATCGTGAGTGATAATACGTAGCGTCAAACCTAAAACAGATTTCATGGAATGTCAACCGACAAATTTATTCTACAACAACGTTAATCTCTAGAGAGTTGCATCACGTGCGGCTGTATGATGCAGTTTTAGTAAAGACGCACGAATAAACCAAGTCAATGAACTAAGATGCCATGTAAATATGTCATCCTTTCGGGGATTGGAGAAGAAACATATTCTGTGTAAGTGGTGAAAATGATATCAAATAAAACAAAAACTACAGCATTTTCCCTCTACTGTATCTTACTCTCAGTGTGAATTGAAAGGCGCTAATATCGTGTGTGTTTTGTACAACATCCTCTTTAAAACTGCAGTAACACTCACCCTTATGCTTGTCATTTTCGAAAGTGTTGTTGTATCCGGATTCACACTCCCTGGAACATTTCGGGGTTCGCTGAGACTTGCCGCATGGCTTTTCCTTTCCAACCACGTGGTGGTCGCAAGAGGGAACAAGGTATGGCTGACATCCCTGATGAGGAATGAGATTCAACCAAATTAACAAGAGTAAATCCGAAAAACTTTCTGGAGAGAAATCATGAAGTATATACAGTATGTAATAGGAAAATGTATTGAAAAATACCCTCCCCGTTTAGTGCCTCAAACTAGCGACCTCGCTCCTACCATTAGGCTAAAGGGAAACTCCTGTTAGACTGTGCTTGTAAGGGGATGATCTATACTGGCCACTTTTACGTAAAAAGGATGAAATTTCTGTTACTGCAGGCTCTGTAGTATGATTCTGATCAGTATATTTAATTCAATCGAAATTTTAAATTGTATTAAGATCAGCAGTAGATTTCGTACGTAACACATCTCTATAACATTTTTCAAACTGTTAACATGTTGCTCTTTGAAATGTCACAATACTGTTATTTGATGCCAAGTAATGTCAATCATTGTAAAACCTTTGATGTACATATTGGAGAAAGAGCGTTGATAATGTTGTAACAATTTCGACACAATCCTTTTGCCACGTTTTTTAAATTAAATATGATTACTCTGTGCAGTACTTCGTTCATGTAGGTATGTGCAGTCCACTTAAGAGTCTGTTGAATGTTTATTCAGTATAAATAAACCTACATCACGTCAAAAGATGATGACGATTTGGTCATCGTTTACCTGCTTGATATTATAGTGTCCACTTCAGTGGCGGTTTAAGGTATATTCAGTATAAACCGATATATATATATATAATTATATACAGCACGTTTCAGGTATATTCAGTAAACACTTATATAGATATATAATCATATACACCAATGCCTATTTACTGTTAAAGAGTCCACTTAAGTGTTTGTTTAAAGTATAATAATTATAAAATTATAAACAGCACGTCAATATATGACGACGACATGGTCAGCATGTACCTGTTTACTGTTATACTGTCCACCAGTGACCAATCCAGTCCTTTCGTAGTAAGACCAGGCAGCCTCGAGGAATCCACCGTCACAACTAAAAAATAAATAAGACACGTTTTATTTCACAACTGACATAGATACGTTTTATTGTATGCTGCGTTTATTACCGTGTATCATTGTGGGGTGGTGTTTTTTTTGTACAGTAGCTGGTGGCTACCTCCACGGAGGTCACGTCGTATGATATCGCGGGCGATTAGGGTAACATAGCCAAATAACACAAATATGATAAGAGACATGGCGACTCATGGTTACTGGTTCCGAGTAAAAGGGAATTATCAAGAATCGAAAAAAAACGAATGATGTGGTTACCTTCTCCCATTTGCTTCATTTTTAACCCTGCTGTATTCCTTTTCCGATGTATGAAATTCTTTTCACAACTGGTCACATTTATTAGTGTACCATGTTTCTCTCTCTCTCTCTCTCTCTCTCTCTCTCTCTCTCTCTCTCTCTCTCTCTCTCTCTCTCTCTCTCTTATTGTTGGTGTTAGTACGTTTATATTTCTTATCAAATATTACAGGTAGCCGTTGCAAAAGCATTGCACATATTTTGTATAGCATTTTCATTGGTCAGTTTGTGTATTAGCTAATCGATCAAGTAAATTATTTGGCAGATCAATATTGTCATTTTGGTTAATTGTTATAAAGTCTATAAAATTATTTTTAGAGTCATTGTTCAATTATACATCATTAGACATGTGCGATGTACAACCAACAACTAATCTAACATGAAGGTGTCTGATCAGAGGGAAAGCGATCAAGCGAGCTAGGTAAACAATTAAAACCATATCGTTTTTAGGATGTAAACTTGACATTTTCTGTTTTCTTGGATTTAGTTATGTTTTAATACTTATATATATTACCTACCCGTTTCCACAGTTCTTGCAGCATGACGTCAGATCCTCAGCGGAGATATGGAAGTTGGATTTACCTCCGGATTTGATACAGATTCTGTCAGACATAGCCTCGACAGCTCCAAAAGCCTGAAAAGGAAATATTGTTACAATAACAAAGGAAATACTGTTACAATAACAAAGGAAATATTGTTACATGGCCGATAACAAAGGAAATAATGTTACAATAACAAAGGAAATACTGTTACAATAACAAAGGAATAACAAAGGAAATACTGTTACAATAACAAAGGAAATACTGTTACAATAACAAAGGAAATACTGTTACAATAACAAAGGAAATATTGTTACAATAACAAAGGAAATATTGTTACAATAACAAAGGAAATACTGTTACAATAACAAAGGAAATACTGTTACAATAACAAAGGAAATACTGTTACAATAACAAAGGAAATACTGTTACAATAACAAAGGAAATACTGTTACAATAACAAAGGAAATACTGTTACAATAACAAAGGAAATACTGTTACAATAACAAAGGAAATACTGTTACAATAACAAAGGAAATACTGTTACAATAACAAAGGAAATGCTGTTACAATAACAAAGGAAATACTGTCACGTGACCGATAACTAACTACGCGACATCCTTATTCAGTTGTATTAAACAGCGGACTTACATAGAAACGAGTGGCATTATTTTGTTTCGAAGCATTTTAACGAATCAGCGAAGAAATTTTTTTAAATTGATATTCAAATAGCATCAATTATTAAAAGAAAACATACAAATAACCAAGATTGCATCATTTAAATATCATCATTTATCAAAAACATAAAAATTTGGTTACATTGAATACACAAAAATGAAAGAACTGCGGTTATACTTTGATTTTTGTATCGTTATAAATAGACTGCTACAATGACGTCATATAATGATGTCATATACATGATAACGCCATACATACCCAACATGACCCACAAGCCCCCTGGTCCCTAACTTCCTTAAGAGTTGGACAGTTAGGCCATTGAGTTCGGGAATCAAAATTGGTTGGAAGGTCATCCGGGATGTGCATATGTTTTTCCGGGAGTTTCATGTGATCTGGGGTCGGAAGTGTGCCACACATCGTCTTCGCGTACACGACACGGTCCTCCTTGCGAACATGACGGAAGTTCTCACCGGCCTGTAGGTCAAAGGTCGAAGTTCAATTCAAATATATCCAGTTGTATAATAAACACAACAGTAAATACAGAGGGTAAACGAAACTATTCTAACTAAAAATCAACAGAATGTCAGAATACAAACAAAATACCATTAGAAAAAAATACCAGGAATACAAGACAATTAGAGCCGGAAGGGTAAGAAATATACAAATCTAACTAAAATCCACCTTCGGTTGTATCCTCAACATGAGATAAGGTAGTAACAACGTAACCACGAGGTTAATCAACAAGCGCCATCACCTCTGGTTAAGTGAGCAAGTATGATTATACTTGTATATTTAAAATGCATTAATGATTTATATACCACTATTACATGTAAAAAAAGCTTTATCTATCAGCATCGAAGTACTAAATGTTCAAATACAATACGAGCATCATAATATCAGCCTACTATTTTCAAAAAAATCGGATCGATAGGACTACTGGAGGAAATTCTTCAACAGAGAAATCGTCAACTAATGGAATTGAATTCGTTTTTCGTTTTCAAATAAAGAACAAGCTTAGTCCCTTTATAATTCAATAGGACATCATGCTTCTGAGTGCAGGTGTGGAATTTCAGTATGATTGAACTATAAAAACCTCAACCAGACAGGAAGGAACAACTCACCTACAGGGATAACGACAATGACCACGGGATCGAGGTAAAATGCATGCCCTATCATCTGTGTGTCAGTCTTGATAAGAAAAGTATGTTGTTATCAAAAAGCAATCCTTGTGTTCAAATACCTTGGTTGTGGATATGGTCTTAAACACGATAAAATGTGACCTTAAGAAAGATATGTGATACTCACCTTCCATGTTGTACCGACGGAGTTGATGTACTTTGCCATCAGGTCGAGGTCAGAGGTCAAGAGACTTGCAAGGTCATCGCTGGGCTTAGCCCAGGACGTCACCACCAGCACACACAGAACTGCCAAAAACTTCATCTGGCAAAATTTAACGAAATATTGCTGAGTATGTAGACATAAAAACATATTTGAGAATAAACAAAAAATGGATAATGATATGGTAACCGAATTCAGAAGGATATCTGTTTTGAATATCGTTGATCCCAATACTTCTACATGTTATGGTTTATAACTTATGTGTCATTTTTGGTAAGAAATAATGAACTTGGATCAACTTCATGAATATACAAAATAATTAGTGGAGATTAATTAATTTCTTGTCATTGTTTTATGTACATTTTATCGCAAAATATCTTTCAAGATCCTAACACGCGTAACAATACAGTTAATATCATGTAGGCTGTAAAGAAACGTTCTCGAACGCTTGGGAAACACCCCCGGCCCACTCACGTTTAAGATATATGTAGTTTAAGAAAATTAAAGATTCATGAAAATCAGATTCCATTTTTTAACTTCATATTGACAAAAATTAACACGAAATTTAAAATGACATTGCAATCTATATATATATATATGCGCATGCTGTTTTTGTTGCGTTGTGAATCCGACAACTCTAACTCATTCGTGGTGTAATGTTTAATATGTCGTTGGGTAATGTTCCGAAACAAGACCAAAGTACCGACTTAATAACGAAACCATCGTTCTAACTCTAAATTGAGTTTAACGATGGCAAAATATCAATAAAATTATAGGTTGTCATGACGACTCCTGACAACTACAATGATAATACGACCAGGTGTTACGGTGAATAAGCGTCTTCAGCTTCATCGACCAGCAACATTAATCTAGTTCTCGAGAACTAGGGTGTTGACATCTGAACCACGGTTATACCTACCCAGAATCGAGCACGTCTGACTTACAATATTCAACTTTTATCATGATGTCGAAAATGCAGGTGTTTTATAACTTTGTGTCTCATAAAAACATATCTTTTAGGAAAATGCGGTGCTTGAATTTTTTATCACTAAGTTATATTATATAATAAATTGTTATGTTGATAAGTTTTATAATATTATGTATATGGTATAACAATGTTCTTATTCATAAAATAGCGTCAATGGCTAACAAATAAAATGTAAATTAAAGCATTGTTTAGAAAAAATAAATGAGAGGCATATCCTCGACTCACCTTGTCACTTACCCCACCGAAAAATACTGATCAATATCGGCCGATCGGACTTTATATTCTATCATCAGACTGGAGTCATCCTGGTCATGAGAACGAAACCACGAGACCTGGATACTGAACCTACCCTCATTTACATTATAGAATATTCCAGACACTGATATTGCTCATGACGGACGGGCTTATCTTGGTTAAGCAGGGCAGTTGACGATATGTTACGTTATGTGGTCATGTGGTAGTTCAATATGTCGCGATAAGGGTTATCTTTATGATAATACAGTTTGCCTATATAATTTTAACTTTAAGTATTTATCTAACAATAAATGATGAGTATGGTATATGAACTACATAAAGTTTGCACGAATGTATTCTTTAATCTGGTTTCAGAATAGAATTGCTATATAAAGATATATTTATTTTATAAAGCAACTGAAAATCAGCGGCAAAACTGTATATTACTATTTCAGAAGTTCTTTTTATGATTTACATACAATATATTGTAAATACAGATGAAGAAAGACTCTTGTGCGTGAGACAGGGGGATCTTAGCCCGAAGGGAGATCCTTGATCTGAAAACACTCGGCTGCCTGTCTGATTCTCAAGGGGTTGAAATCCCTCTTACGTATCAGGTATTGGCGTTGCATCAATGTAAGCCAGTGTTGACGTGACGTGAAAGAATTGTTGACATCATTGTATTGTTGCCGTGACGTCATACAGGTATTGAGGACGAGCTTATGTAGCTCACCGTAGGGATGAAAATCTCACAAAAGAATGGATCAATATAATCCTACATGATGTCGTGAAGAGCAACCCTTATCTCAACCGGGGTGTAAGGGTTTGGTTCGTCAGCACGAGGCTTTACCCTTTTAAAGACAGATTTTTCTTTTCCTACCAAGAGATTCCCCATTGAAGTGTTGGGGAAGAGCTATGAGTCCAAAACCCCTGAAACGAACTTTCAGACCGAGTGACTTTGACCTTTGGTCAGTTGACAAATTTTGCTTTATCATGTCACAGCAAAATATTAATCGGTAAAAGTATATAAAATCTGACCTTGACCTTACACTCAATTACCTTGATTCTGACCCAGTGACCTTGATCTTTGATCATCAGACTCCTTGCTTAATTCCAACCAACCTTACTTCAAAATAATATAACAAAATGTTAATCAGTGAAAAGATACACAATTTGATCTTAACCTCTGTCTGAACTTACTTGACCTCTGACGGGATGACCTTCACTTTTAGCTCAGTTGACTCATGGTTTCATTCCGACTAACACTGCTTCATATTGCCATAGCAAATGTTCATTAGTGTAAAGTTACAAAAATTGACCTGGACGTTTGACTCCAATTCTCATCAATTAGATTACTTATTTAGAAAATTCTGTATTTCTTGGTATCAGTATGTACACTGTTTTGTATCTTGGCTTACTAACACTAGTTCGAAGTATCGTCCCTATCTCTAATCTTACAATCGCTTAAGTTCCGTTTGTCTACACAGTACTTAAATTCTTTTTAAAGCCTTTTTTCTCGTGATTTAAATTATCAAGAACGACCTTAACAAGGACTAGATTAAGGCCGTTTAAACGCTTATTACGAGACGGAAGTACGTTAACTTAAAACTATAAGATGCAACGACCCTACACTTTCCGACAATTATACGAAATTCTAAAAAGGGCGGAGGGTTTGGAGTGTTTTAATTGCTCATACTAAAGGGTCTTTTAGTCCCACACTTAACCCCTATTATGAATTTCCTTTGACAGAAATACTTGTTCTTCGTGGGTGTGTTATGTCATCGGGGAATACCCCGGCGTCTCCAGTCCTGAATTAAAGACACCGTCGACAGGCTTTACACTGTCACACAGGTACTACACCGCCGACAGTCTATACACTGTCTGTCACACATAATACAGCGCCGACAGTCTATACACTGTCTGTCACACATAATACAGCGCCGACAGTCTATACACTACCTGTCACACAGTTACTACAGCGCCGACAAATTATACATTAACTGTCACAACAGGTACTATAGCGCCGACAGCCGATACACTGTCTGTCACACAGGTACTACAGCGCCGACAGTCTATACACTGTCTGTCACACATGTACTACAGCGCCGACAGTCTATACACTATCTGTCACACAGGTATAACAGCGCCGACAAACTATACATACCTGTCACACAGGTACTACAGCGCCGACAGCCTATACACTGTCTGTCACACAGGTACTACAGCGCCGACAGTCTTTACACTACCTGTCACACATTTACTACAGCGCCGACAGTCTATACACTGTGTTTCACAAAGATACTACAGCGCCGACAGTCTATACACTGTCACACAGGTATTACAGCGCCGACAGTCTATACACTGTCTGTCACACAGGTACTACAGCGCCGACAGTCTATACACTGTCTGTCACACAGGTACTACAGCGCCGACAAACTATACATACCTGTCACACAGGTACTACAGCACCGACAGCCTATACACTGTCTGTCACACAGGTACTACAGCGCCGACAGTCTATACACTGTCTGTCACACAGGTACTACAGCGCCGACAGTCTATACACTGTCACACAGGTACATATGTACCAAAGCGCCGAAAAACTATACATACCTGTACATGTCACCCAGGTACTACAGCGCCGACAGTCTATACACTACCTGTCACACAGATGCTACAGCGCCGACAGTCAATACACTGCCACACAGGTACTACAGCACTGACAGTCTATACACTGTCACACAGGTACTACAGCGCCGACAGTCTATATACTGCCTGTCACACAGGTACTAGAGCTCTGACAGTCTATACACTGTCACACATGTACTACAGCGCCGACAAACTATACATACCTGTCACACAGGTACTACAGCGCCAATAGTCTATACACTACCTGTCACAAAGGTACTACAGCGCCGACAGTCTATACACATTCATTCATTCATTCATTTTATTGACTTTAAGCTTTACAGCTCATCAGTACATGTCACATATATATACAATACAATAAATTGGCGGTCACAGCGATATAGCAGTGACATAACAATACCTGTAGAGAATGGACATCTGTGAGATTGTTTTAGATTATATCAAGTTTTTACTTAATTGTGTGGCATCATATACATATTTACATAACATTGTTAAATCTTTGAAGTTAGTTGTACTAATTAATTGTATCATCTTAAATACTGATGGTTTTTTCCAATAATACGTCTTAATGCATCTTGATCTATAGGGAACAACCAACCAATTGAAAAAATATATTTTTGAAACAGCCCCTGTGTATAGAACGTTGAGCCAAGGATCAAATGTCTGGCAGCCACTGATTGGCCAGTATGTTATGAAGTGAGAAAATAGATATGTAGCCTGATAGGTAACTATCAATAAGAAATGTTGATAAAAATTTCTTAAGTCCGATTGTTTTTTTTCCCAAAAGTTCACGTAATAATAGTAAACAGGTAAACATTTAAGATTTTTGAGAATTTTTACTGCGAAATTCACCTATTTTCAAAATGGCTACCCTGGAGAAAATTTGAGCTGAAGGACCCAACTTTTTTTTTTGATTAGGTGTTATATCAGACCCTAAACTTTTGTTATAAACCATAATCGTCATATTCAATTAAAGAATTTGAATGAAATAATCCAAAACGTTAACACTAAGGTCTATGGGAAAACAATTGGTTGGTTGGTCTCTTAAGGCTTGAAAGTTTGGACAAATAAAGAGGAAGTGATATTCATCTTCTATGTCACCAGAGTGGCAAACTTTACACAAACGTTCACTTCTTCCAATATTCTGATATCGACCAGTTTCAATGTACAGAGTATGTGCTGAGAGACGTAATCTACTAAAAACAATTCTATTGCGTTTTGTTATATATTTACTTAAATAATGTTGTAAATCGATATATCATCTACTACAAGTCTATACAAATTACATTTTGAGGAATTCTTTAATATTGCGAACATGTCTTGTCGTGCAGCGTCAAAAATTCTTTGCTTAATATATGGCACGTCTACAGAAATATCTAAATTGTTTTGATTTATCCACATATCACCAAGCCCGAGTAAAAAAGTTTATCTTTTACAAAAGTTAACCAATTGAATATACTATTTCGCTTTGGCATATACATTAATTCATCGTATGTAGCTCTAAGGATACAATTCTTAGAACTTAATAGCTTGAACCAGTACTTAATTACATTATAATACTGGGTATACACAATTGGAAATCTACCCAATTCAAAATAAATCATTACATTACATGTGGATTTTTTAACACATAAAATCTTTTTACAAAACTCCGAGTGTACTTTTTCAAGATCATGACCCTTGCATGAACCCCAAACTTCGGATGCATAACATAATATACTGGACACATAGGTATCGAAAAGTTTAATTAATGTATGACAATTTAAATTCATGTTTTTACACTTTTTAAGTAATGCAAACACAGCCTTTCGACCTTGCACTGAAAGTTGTTTTTGTACAATATGTGATTTATTATTAAATTTAAAGATAACCCCCAGGTAAGTAAAATGTTCAACAACTTCAAATTGCTTTCCATCAAAAAGCCAACTCTCCTCATTTCTTAACCGACCCCCATTTCTAAAAAGCACAATTTTGCTTTTATCAGTATTTACTCTCAATTTCCATGCACTTGCATAAACAAATAACCTATTCAGCATGTTTTGCAGCTCTTCAGCTGATTCAGCAAGAAGCACCAGATCATCAGCTTACATTAATAAAAAGAGGCTAAGTTCACCAAATTCGTATGGCTTAATACCATTAATTATGAAATCATTTTCAAAGTCGTTAACGTACATTGAGAACATTATTGGGGATAAAATTTCCCCTTGGGCGAGGCCCAGATTTTTAGTAAAAAAAATACCATTAGATGAGACACAGGTCTTCACCTTTTTATACATGGTTTTTAAGATTAATAACAATTTCCCTCTAATTCCTAATTAAGACAATTTTTGCCATAGTTTGCAACGATCAACTGAATCGAATGCTTTCTTATAGTCAACAAAGCAACAATATAATCGTTTACTTGAATTTAAAGATTTTGTAATAATGGCATGGAGCGCAAAAATAGCATCAACTATGCTATATCCGGGTCGAAATCCAAACTGAGCATCAGTTAAAATGTCATTTGACTCTGACCACTCTATAAGTCTTTTATTCAGAATAGACGTGAAGAGCTTCGCCATACAGCTCAGAAGGCTAATTCCGCGATAATTATTCACATCACTTTTATCACCTTTTTTTATGAACTGGAACCATCACTGCAGTAGACCAGTCTTCAGGAAAATACCCAGAGTTAAATACATTGTTAAAAATAGTATGCAAAGGTTGAATTAAAATGTCACCAGCTTCGATGAAATATTCATTTAAGAGGCCATCGATTCCATGTGCCTTGTAACGTTTCAGACGCTTTATAGCACTTTTAATTTCATCAACAGATATATCACGGTCAAGTTCCAAAAACACAGGGTCCCTATCAGCATGTAAATCAGCACACTCCTGCTGGAGATTATCAACTTGGTCAGGGTTGGTTGCTAAGCCCTTGAAGTGATTGTAAAAATCATCCAATGATACAGTTGATGTATGGTATTTTACACTTGTAAATTTATTGTAAAAATAACGTAGGTTGGTTTTCCGTAGGTGCTCCAACATATCGCCCTCTAGCATACTATATTGCCTTTTACATCTCACCTCAGCACGTTTGTACTCCCGCTTACGTCTCACTAATTGCTCGTGATTTTCATTACTTTTAACTCTATTAAAATTGTTCAGTGCCAATATGTATTGTCTCCTCAAGGCATATAAATGTACACTGTCACACAGATACTACAGCGCCAATAGTCTATACACTACCTGTCACAAAGGTAATACAGTGCCGACAGTCTATACACTGTCACACAGGTACTACAGCGCCGACAGTCTATACACTGCCTGTCACACAGATACTACAGCGCCGACAGTCTATACACTGCCACAAAGATACTACAGCGCCGTCAGTCTATACACTACCTGTCACACAGGTACTACAGCGCCGACAGTCTATACACTGCCTGTCACACAGATACTACAGCGCCGACAGTCTATACACTACCTGTCACACAGGTACTACAGCGCCGACAGTCTATACACTACCTGTCACACAGGTACTACAGCGGCGACAGTCTATACACTGTCTGTCACACATAATACAGCGCCGACAGTCTATACACTGCCTGTCACACAGATACTACAGCGCCGACAGTCTATACACTGCCTGTCACACAGATACTACAGCGCCAATAGTCTATACACTACCTGTCACACAGGTACTACAGCACCGACAGTCTATACACTGTCCCACAGGTACTACAGCGCCGACAGTCTATACACTAGTACTGTCACACATGTACTACAGCGCCGACAGTCTATACACTACCTGTCACACAGGTACTACAGCGCCGACAGTCTATACACTGTCCCACAGGTACTACAGCGCCGACAGTCTATACACTACCTGTCACACAGGTACTACAACGCCGACAGTCTATACACTACCTGTCACACAGGTACTACAGCGCCGACAGTCTATACACTACCTGTCACACAGGTACTACAGCGCCGACAGTCAACAACTGTCACACAGGTACTACAGCGCCGACAGTCTATACACTGCCTGTCACACAGGTACTACAGCGCCAATAGTCTATACACTGTCACACAGGTACTACAGCGCCGACAGTCTATACACTGTCACACAGGTACTACAGCGCCGACAGTCTATACACTGTCACACAGGTACTACAGCGCCGACAGTCTATACACTACCTGTCACAAAGGTACTACAGCGAGATGAGTTTATAAAAATAAAATGTCAATTAGATACGCAGGGTATCAGACGACCCTAAGCGAGTTGTAGTTAAACATTAGGTTATTAACTTTTTATCGACAAGAAAAGAAAACAAGAAACAGCATGTAGTAGGTATTATGTAATGCTCATGATAGCATATTATTACAGATGGCTGACCGATATAGCAAACGGTTCCATCTGCGCAATTAAGTAAAATGATTGGGGAATTGACCAATCAAAGGTTGTCGCACTAAATGTACATACCCCAAATTGTCAGCACTGAGACAATCTACTATAACAGATGGCGCCAAGATTATCAAATGCAGTTTGATTCCAAAGTATCATTTTGACAGAATCTTGACACGTTCAGGTCACTAGGATCAACCAACGATCTTGTGGTGTTTATAACTTCGTAGTTGCCCAACGTTTGGTCGGCCTTATAAATGAAGGAGCAGGTTCTCTGCTCACTTGGTTTTGGGGCCACCAAAGAGCAAATACTGCCGCTACGACAAGAACATCTGACCGCCTGTACCAACTCTCTGCTACACATTAAAATACTTCGAACCTGGGATACTTTTTGTCGACTCTATCGAGAAGAATAGCATAGCTGTTGATAGGACGTTTGGGGCTTCCTTAAATGGTCAATGATTCTGGAATTACATTAAATATTGCAAAGCCAAAATAAACAATTAAGTAATAGATAGTCCGTTATTCCTTGATCGACTTTGTACCAGTTGTACTGGTATGAATCCGCTATACTCGTAACGGAACGCGGCGTAACAGCAAAACCGAACCAGTTCCCGCGATTCAATTACTGTGACATACCAACTGCATCCAAGATGCCGGAACTGTGGTGCTTCATTCGTCCTGCCTACGCACTGTTTGTTCAGCTTAAAACATTGCATAAATTCTATAGGGCAATTAAAAACAGAAATCTTGTTTAGGTATTTATTAGATTTATTTTGAGTGGTATATTTTGTAGAACGGCCGCCATGTTGAAATTTACTTGAGTCAAAACAATAAATAAAACCACACTCACGGTTTAGAAATATATCTTAGTATAGCTATCAACTGTAATATGTGTTATGTACCGTAATCTCAATTGGTAAAATAATACCGTAGTATTTTATTGTATATGATATTTAATATGCATAGTTTTTCTCTGTTAATTGGACGATTTTTAAGCATGCGTAGAAACATGCAGTATTGTTTCCGGAAACTTCAACTTGACTCACATATATAACTCACTTACAAAACAACTACTATCTCGAGTCGTCGGTTTATATATCTACCACCTCACATTAGGCCTTTAAGCTCAACGGTCTGAACATTAAGCATGGCTATTAAAACATGTATTCTTCTGTTTGTCACCATGGCAGTAATTTACCA
Organism: Pecten maximus; assembly: GCF_902652985.1. Taxonomy (NCBI): domain Eukaryota; kingdom Metazoa; phylum Mollusca; class Bivalvia; order Pectinida; family Pectinidae; genus Pecten; species Pecten maximus. Next base: position 24,127 of record NW_022982857.1, read on the forward strand.
CGTGAAGGCGGTAGATCATGACGTCACTCGAAGAGTATACCAGGTATTTCCGAATTGCTCTATCTCCATTGCTGTCTCGGATATTGCAGAATATCAGGCATTGAGAAAGATTGTGACAAAACTTTTGTTCGTTGACATTGAGTACAAGAAACGAAAATGGCAGATTGTGGAGATTCTCAATACTTGGAAATACCTTGTGCCACTGAACAACTACGGCGTGTTTATGGCTCCCAGCGGACTTTTAAAGGTTCCAAGAATGTACATAGGAGTGCACACTACACCTAAGGAATGTTTAAGTGCAGGAAATCTTCTGATTAATTTCATGAGGCTGCAATCAAATAACTTCACGAAAGTATGCGACAATGGCAAATGTGTTCAGGTGTCCCCACAACAAATATGCTATGCAATGGCGTCAACAAAGGCAGACTTACAGTTGGAATGGCGGTGTTTGAGAACTGATGAAAACGGTAAAGACTTCACTGGACTACTTGATACTCCATATATCACACTTTTTGTCATTACTTCATTTTTCGTATGGCTTCTTGTCGCTTGGATTATAATAACAAACCTAGCAAACTGTCTATGTGTTTGGTGGATTAGACAAGGAACTCAATACAGCAGTGGAAACCGCGAGGACGTCATAGAAGTAAAGGACGGAGATCTTATAGGATACAAGAATGTTCCGTCCAATATGTTTACTGCATTTCACTATAGTTGTTTTTCTTTATATCCACTACTAAAAGAATTTATAACACCTTGTAAAACTGTTCTAATATCATTATTTGTGTTAATATCTATACTGAGTTCTTTGAGTCCGCTCATTTTACTGATTGACTGGACAAATTATCATTATATTTTGATATATCATTCATGTGTTATTTTAACAATTTCCTGTTTATATTTTGGTACTTTAACACATATCTATTACAAGTTTAACTACTCTCTTTTATTTATCGATCCTGTCATAACATTCTCTTTTGCTACGTCATGGTTTTTATTTTATAGATATGTATATAGAAATATATATCAATCATTTATTTCATATATTCTTCCGTGGTGTAGACAGGCATTCGCGTGTACATGTATCTGTCATTGTGTCCGTTCCAGGTACTTGATATACTTTAGTGCGTTTTTATTTGCATTATTTGGCACCTTTATTTCTCTCTTCCTTTCAGAGGTTTTCGTCGCAATCTGCATTCATATAGCCGTAAATTCAGTCCAGTGGTTTCCATTAGTAATGGCAGGTATTATTTACTGGTCAAAGGTAAACGCTCGCATATCAATTTGGCATAAATCTTTTTTTAATAGAATAGAGAATATCTTAGCCTCACTGGTTGAGGATAAAACCCTTAAAAAAGCATTACGGTCAGGGAAAAATTATTTGATAATGGTAAAAACAAACGAAATAAATAATGGAATTCCAATATTTATTGACAAAAATGGAATTTTGAGAATAACACATTTGTTTTACATGCAATGCATAAACATTTGTAATACAAAATTGCACAACAATTCATTACGTACTACTCACCACAGTATAAGACAATTGCTTATTGTGCTGTTTTTCCTAATTTTCATGGTCCTGATTATATTATGTTTCGATGTGATTGGAGAAGTGACAACATCATATCTTACACTTGTTTCACTGGCGGGCGGGGCCCTACCGTTTCTAATAGATACTTTTGTAATTAGAGATAAATCAAATCTTCCTGATATGAATACAGATATATTTCTTAAATGTCTCCTTAAAAACCTTAGGGATTTGCATTCGGAATGGTTTCGAGTTATATCAGCTAATCATCGCTGGTCTGTAGAAGGACAACAGTGTTTATCCGAACACGATTTTCCTACCCCTGAGACATTTGAAACGACTATTGTTATAAACAAACCTGAGGAAGTTGAAGGATTACTGGGTAGAGACTCCATTAAAATGGTTCCGAGTTCGAGAGATGTCTCTGTCTTTGGCATCTATATCAATGCCGCTGCTCTTATTGAGGCGTTAATGGCGACTGACTCAACCTCCACAACGACTGCATTATCACAGACCGAGCGTGCCTCAGAACAGAATGACCTTGTCTTATTCCAGACTGACCTTGCCTCAGAACAGGTTGATATTGTCTCAGAACGGACTGGTATTGTCTCAGAACAGGTTGATATTGTCTCAGAACGGACTGGTATTGTCTCAGAACAGATTGATATTGTCTCAGAACGGACTGGTATTGTCTCATACCAGACTGATATTGTCTCAAAACAGACCGACCTTGCCTCTGAACAGACTGATAATGTCTCAGATCGAACTGATATTGTCTCAGACCAGACTGATATTGTCTCAGAACAGGTTGATATTGTCTCAGAACGGACTTATATTGTCTCAGACCAGACTGATATTGTCTCAGACCAGACTGATATTGTCTCAGAACGGACTGATATTGTCTCAGAACGGACTGATATTGTCTCAGAACGGACTGACCTTGTCTCAGAACGGACTGACCTTGTTTCAGAACGGACTGATATTGTCTCAGACCAGGTTGATATTGTCTCAGACCAGACTGATATTGTCTCAGAACAGACTGATATTGTCTCAGAACGGACTGACCTTGTCTCAGAACGGACTGACCTTGTTTCAGAACGGACTGATATTGTCTCAGACCAGGTTGATATTGTCTCAGACCAGACTGATATTGTCTCAGAACAGGTTGATAATGTCTCAGATCGAACTGATATTGTCTCAGACCAGACTGATATTGTCTCAGACCAGACTGATATTGTCTCTGAACAGACTGATATTGTCTCAGACCAGACTGATATTGTCTCAGAACAGGTTGATATTGTCTCAGAACGGACTTATATTGTCTCAGACCAGACTGATATTGTCTCAGAACAGGTTGATATTGTCTCAGAAAAGACTGATATTGTCTCACAACAGACTGATATTGTCTCAGAACGGACTGATATTGTCTCAGACCAGACTGATATTGTCTCACAACAGACTGATATTGTCTCAGAACAGACTGATATTGTCTCAGAACGGACTGATATTGTCTCAAAATAGACTGATATTGTCTCAGAACAGGTTGATATTGTCTCAGAAAAGACTGATATTGTCTCACAACAGACTGATAATGTCTCAGAACGGACTGATATTGTCTCAAAATAGACTGACCTTGCCTCTTAACAGACTGATATTGTCTCAGAACGGACTGATATTGTCTCAAAATAGACTGATATTGTCTCAGAACAGACTGATATTGTCTCAGAAAAGACTGATATTGTCTCACAACAGACTGATATTGTCTCAGAACGGACTGATATTGTCTCAAAATAGACAGACCTTGCCTCTTAACAGACTGATATTGTCTCAGAACGGACTGATATTGTCTCAAAATAGACAGACCTTGCCTCTTAACAGACTGATATTGTCTCAGAACAGACTGATATTGTCTCACAAAAATAACCATTCACCCAAACTGGAGTGTGACAGGGGAATCTCAACCCAAGGGATAATATCTTATACACGTAAGCGGCCAAATACTCAGCAAGCCTTAAGAATCGTTCCCCTCGGGTTTAGTTTCCCCTGTCTCACCCCAAAAGTGGGTTAGCGATTCTATCATTCTCGTACCCTGGACGGTGAAAATTATATTAATCTCATTCCTAGCAACCCCGTGATACGCTGTACGTGGGATTAAGATCCCAAATTTAGTCGCCTCTTACGATCATGCAATGGGGGCAGCAGGTACAATTTTACGCCCTACCTGCAGGGCAGCGATCTGTGAGTAACATGAATGTTGCTACATAAGGACACACTACAATCTGACGGCTGTGTTTTGTTCCCACGGGTATCCGCCGTGGCGCGTAATGCGCAGGAAATGACTTTACTTGATGTCAAGTTATCGCCGGAAATTCAAAATATTCATTGAATTGTACCGTTTCATATTACGGCAAATATACTTATTATAACACCATTAAGCTAAAATATGGCAGGTCAGTAATGGTCCCGTCCACAGGCGCTTGCATAGAAAATGTGATTTTCAATTTTTTTTTTATTTGACAGTGGTATGTGTAATCTGTTAAGCACAAGGCCGGAAACTCCGTCACGAGCGAAACGGCACCCCATCTCACTTCAATCGTCTAAAAAACACATTTATTCACAATGACACGGTGCACACTATATGCGACCGTCATCAGAAAACATTCATCTTTAACCTACCGTGCCACTCAATACGAATTGTTACATCCAAAACACAATAATCCGTGGAAACATAGCCGAATTCCTCGCTCAGAACGCCTTTTTTCAAACGGCTCCCTCAGCCTGTCCAGATTCTTCATTTACATACGAGGTTCAAAGGTCATGCGATTGTATGATCATCAGTCGTCAGGTGTGCTTTTGGGGGTCATCTCCGCATGCATTTTGTCCGGAAAATGCTTCGGCTCGCTGAAGAGTTTCGTCTAATTTACGATTATTTGAAGAGTCGATGAACGATGATTAATAATCATAAACGTTAGAGTACCACGCACCGTATATGACAGTACACAGCAGGCGCAGATCCAGGAATTGGAAAAGGGGGGGGGGGGGGGGGGGGGGGGGGGGGGGTCCAGTAATTTAGTGGTAATGCGAGCGCCATAGGCGGGATTTTTTTGGGTGACGGGTCTTGGGGCCAAAATTTCGAAAAAATGAAATGATCAAATGATTATAGGAAATTTTGCAATCTTTCGAGAATAAGATTTTCGATAAGTGGAAGGGGGGGGGGGGGGGGGGGGGCATAAATTGAATTCACACAGAACGTCACTGTCGTATCGTTTTTAAGGCTATATTTTTTTTTTACTCATCCGAAAAGGGGGGGGGGGGGGGGGGGGGGCTGACCCCCTGGACCCCTCCCTCCCCCTCTGAATCCGCTAGTACACAGGAAAAGCAAAAGAAGTCAAGAATACCTATTCTGCAATCACATTCACGTAGTAGGCCTAGACATTTTATACTTGAAATTATTTTTAAAAAAATGGTAAAAGGGAAATGGATTCGCATACTTTTGTCACACGTCCGCGGGTTCTCCCCCTGAAAAAAAAGCAGGTAAATGCAAAATCCTGCATTCTAGTGTATTTCACGACAGATTCATACCTGGTGTGTTTTATAAAAACAAGTATATGAGAGATGTTTTTTAATAATTTTATATTATCATTTCGCTGATTGATACGGGAATTCGTTTTTTAAGATACCCTTACTTTGACAATTTTAGGGGGGGAGGCTTTAAAATCCGCCAGTGACAATGTCAAATAGTTTAACATATTGTAAAGTATTCTTTGTAATACTGATTATCCATTAATTCCACTTTACATCGCTCGCATATATAAAATTAAGTTATTGATGAATTACCTGATTAATGGAGTGTGTAAGCATCAAACGCTACTCTAATAATAATCAAGCTGGCTGAAGTGCTTACAGAATTATGAAACTGAATTGAAATGAGAAAGAAAAGAGAATACTTGAGGGGCAGTAGTGGTTATTTTGTGTCAACGCCATGCAGACTTTTATAGTATTTTAGGGCTAACGCCAGAATACCCAGAACAACCTCTTATCCTTACCGGTATTGTGTGTGGTCTATATATTTTTAACTAGTCATGTAGGGGTCCATTTTTTTTAAAAATTGAAGATAGGCATAGCCCTAAATAGATGGCAAGTACAATAAAAAAATCAAAATATCAAACAACTATCAGCTATTACCCCATCCTAATTTTAACTTCGAAAAATTTCAACTGATACTGCTTGTTCATGGTATACGTATAATGTCCCGGCCCTGTCTTGAACAAGTTATTGAGCACCGTTATATGCAATCTTTTTGATTGAAAACGAAGTTCAACAACTACCGAAATGATGCAGTTGAAGAAAAGGAAAGGACGATCTCATCACTGCATGGCATTAAAACATGCTATCTTATTAGTCCGTGATATCGCAAACGACGTCCTGTGCATGCACCTGTAAAATAAAGTATGCCGAGATGACCCCAAAAAGTGCACCTGGTGACAGTCGATTATATAATCGCATGACCTTTGAACCCCGTATGTAAATGAAGAATCTGGACAGGCTGAGGGAGCCGTTTGAAAAATGGCGTTCTGAGTGAGGAATTCGGCGATGTTTTCACGGATTATTGTGTTTTGGATGTAACAATTCGTATTGAGTGACACGGTAGGTTAAAGATGAATGTTTCCTGATGACGGTGGCATATAGTGTGCACCGTGTCAGTTTGAATAAATGTGTTTTTTAGTCGATTGAAGTGAGATGGGGTGCCGTTTCGCTCGTGGCGGAGTTTCCGGCCTTCTGTATCACACAGTACACATACTACTGATATCATTTTTTTTAAATTCTCATTTTCTATGCAAGCGCCTGTGGTCCCGTCGTGTGGCTATATACAGTATACGCCGTTAATCAAACGAAGCTTTCTGTCCATATCGCTGAGGTTGACGTTTGACTTCAACAACAATCGAAAGAAAGAAAATAATATGTAATACAGATACTATGATATGGCTCTTGTTTCCTTCCACCTCTGTATTTGCTTGGCTAATGCACATGATAATGCTGGAATAACATGCATGTGTTAGCTTCAAGTTCTTTATTTAAACCTTAGATATATTTCCCCCAATTACAGCCATGGTTATTGTCAGCGATATACAAAATGTACTTTGTCCTTGACCTTTGTACCAAATGACCTTTACCATCGGACCAGAAGTACCTTGACCTTTGACCCCGTTACCTTGGCTAGGTCAATCTACTTTTTGTTAATTTTGACCAGCTTTGCCCCATGTCATAACGAAATGTTTATCAGTGAATAAATAAATAAATAAAACATGAAAAGAACATGTCAATATATCTGGTGACATAGTGATCTTGACCTTCAGTCAGTTAAACCTTTGTTAATTCCGACCAAGTTACTTCATAATTTCATAACAAAAAGTTCATCAGTAAAAAGCTTCAAAATATTGCCTTGACCTTTGCCCTAACCCTAACCTTTGGCCAGCAGGATGTTAGTGTGTCATCAAAAGATTCTCATCAGTGACAATATAAGAATTTGACCTTTACGTTTGGCCTAGCTATTACCTAGACCTTTGACTTTTTAATTTTTTTCCTTGGTATGTATTTTTGTAGACCGTACATCTTGATCAAATATCATGTACATTGGTCGAGATTTAACACTGAAGTATCAGCCAGGAATCACCCGTTACTTGTTGGGGAACCTCTAATTCAGCAACGCCAATAGTGTGTACGAGTTACTTCCCCTCATCCATCTCGTTGATGCAGGAAGTATAAAGCCATTGTCCAAGATTTTATCGTTTCTCTTCTTTAACAGACTTTTTCAACCCAATAAAGGTGTGAGATAGTATCATGAAATTACAGAAGTTTTGCTTGTTTTTTTTTTGTTTATGTGGGGTTTTGTTTTTTGTTTTTTGTTTTTTTTTTCTGTTTTTGTGAAGAAATAATTTCCGGGTCCCATCATGAACTCATCGGGTATTGTGGTAAAATTATGCAACAGAAGATACCCCCGAGGAGTTCCGCATGATCCGGTCGCCGAGGACCTCTTGAGGTGTAGTCCTGAGGCACAGAATCTAATTAAGTTTAATTGCGTATAAAAGGCACCCTAGCAGCAACTCTTAGTGTTAATATGTAATACAATGATAAAAAAACCCCATTATGTTGGAAAACTAGATGTAACATAATTTAATTTTGATAATTCTTCATGATTGATTTATTGCAATATATAGCAGAGGATCAACGTACTATTTTAAATGCTGCATATCATTTATGTCTATATATATCATGTCATAACTGTATACACTCAATAAGCATTTAAAAAACAAATTATGTTTTAACATATCAATTGACCTCATCAAACTTAAATTTTCGGACACCTACTACCAAAGGAGTTTGGTCTTTTGTGTAGAGTGACAGTATACCCAAGAAAGTGTGCCCAATAAGTCATACTTAGATGTGGGTGTGGGACTGAATTCGGGATGAATTCCGTCAAAATATCTTCGTCGCTTATAGGAGACGAAACTAAGTGCAAATTTTGTTGTGTGTGTCTTTTTGTTTTGTTTTTGTTAGTTTTGTTTTTTGTTTTATGTTTGTTTGTTTGTTTGTTTGTTTTTTACACACATTTCATCTTAAAACCTCAATACGCACCAATCGTCCAGAAAAAAAATATGTGTAAATAGACTAAATCACAATCATCATCTCTTGTGCAAGTTCGCCATTCAACAAAATGAGATCAAATTTGAGGTCACTGTAACCATTGATAGATTTTTGAGGTCCATGCTTTATTGATTTCATTTATAATCCAATATTCCTGCAACTTCATTCACTCGCTTTTAACCATCATTTCTAGTACGAATTTGCAATGCAACTACTTGGGGCAAAATTGAGGTCATTGTTACTATAAATAGACTACATGCTCAACGGGCTTCATGAATTACATGATTGTCCTGAAACTTAAAGTGTACCCGGAACGAAAACGATATTCAAATATATTATTGTATGTAATCAACAAAGAAGAATGTCGCAAACCGCATCAAAATCGTTTAGCCGAGTACCGAGATATTGCAAATCGAAGTAATAATCGTCATATTTTCTGTAAAAATGTTGATGGATCAAAATTGAACATTTTATTAAATTCTGTGTCTTAATTTGTGCTTGTTTTTAGATTTAGTGTAAACATTTAAAAAAAAAACCTTTAATGTGAATGTTTAATTTACATTTTTTTTTATTATTTCAGCAAATTAAACCTATCATTTTTTATTCATGGTGCAAATATATATCTGATTATCAACATTTAAATTATCATTTAAATTGGCATGATTATTGAATCTTAAGTTCATACTTTTTCACTGTAAAGCAATATCAGTTAGATTTTTTTGATTTTTTCATATTGATTAGCTTCTTACATTTCTTTCAGATTTTTATAGATGATTAAGTTATTAATTATTGTAGAATTATTGTAATACATTGTACACGGAATGGCGAACGCACTGGTCAACGTTAGGTTCATCACCAACAGGTATTCTCATCATCAATAGTAGCATCTATAATTAGACCTTTGAATTTAGAAAACAGTTTCTAATTTTATTTATTTTCTATTTATATATTTTGATATGATATTGTCATTATTAATAGTAAAATATATAGTTACTGTAAAGGTGGCCAGCAGTACAGACGACAGTGTGAACAGTAGCAAAAAAGAAGTGTCTGAATACGATCTGGACACGAGTTTTGAGGTTGATGACTTTAGCGAAATTTGCCGATAAGAAGATGGAATCCAACCATATCAGTTTGAGATTTTTAGAAAATTAAATCTTAGTGAAATGGTCTCTGAAAATGGCCGCTGGGGTAACACAGACTGATGTGTTATACCAGGGACATACATGTTATACACGATCCAATAATCGGTCAATCACCAATAAAGCCATGTATATTAGTTGTGCCATTTCTTACTCATAACTATGAAAAGGAACTCGGCAACAACCTTTTTTATATATAAAATAAGGTGTCATTTTATTCACAAATAATATTCAAATAAACATACCAATAAAACAACAGTTCTGGATACTCTGGTTTGTGAGACAGGACGATACACAATAAACATATGCATTGTCTTCTATACAAAACCCGCTTTTAGTCATGACAGATACCTAATTCAAAAAGTAAAAAAAAGTAATTTATTATAAAGATTCATCAGGAATTACAATAGACTTAATCTTTCCCATATAAAAACCAGTGTTGGAACCTAGAACGTACTTCTAAATACTTTTTTTTTAATTATGTCATGGTCTCATGGCTTACCGACGATTAAATGCTTGAGAAAGATATATATACGATCATTGTCAGTGAAATTATGTAAAAGTGCTTCTTAACAATGTATATACAGGTACATATCATAGGTAATTATCAAAACCATAATTTTAGCTCCATTTTTTTTTATAGTGTATTATAATAAAAGATATACATTGTAGTCAATTATAACAAATTATAATCAATACTAAGAACTTATTAAACTCGCAATGATTAAAGTGTATGCGTTTTGTTAAATAAACTATTCTGAAGTGATTGAGATCCTTGTGATTTTACTTTCCAGTCGTGTGTCGCAAGTCATGTCTTCTCTTAAAAGAGGAATTAAAAATATACAAGCATGTTAGAAGAATTAGGTATACTCAACTTTGAGTGGGTTAGTATATCTATTGCTTAATAATTACCAGGTGTGAAATTATGGCCCACAAGCTCGTCATACCTGTCACAGCACCACGTACAGGTGTCTGTGATTTCTGGCGTTCTAATCGGCACACGTCGATAATTGCTTGTGAGTTGACCCGTTTGGTTTCCATGCACATTAAACATGTTCCGAAGATGCTTTTACCGATTGTAGGTAAATTTAGCATAAGTTTTGTTCTGAATGCGTTTATACTATGGGGGCTTCATAATTTGTTAAAACTTAACACATTAATTACATTTGAATCCAGCGAGTTCCGTTTTTCCCTACAGGCAATACAAACTCGTATCGCAAAATTTGCCTATAGAATAATTAACCTACAGTTGGCTCATTCATATACCCACGGTGTTGAAAAATTACTCTATAAATCATGTTGGGGAGTTAGTAACCTTTCATGGACAAGTTTTATCAATTTCGGACAAATCTTCAAGTGGCTTTGCAATGTATCGATTGCAGTTTGGGCTAGTAAGAATTCAAATTCTTAAGCATTTATTTCACATTACATATGTATGTACGAATTGCATTTTAAACTTCTTTTACTAGAAGTATTACAGCCGAAATCAATATATGTATGCAACAAACCATGCCCTCATAATAAAGGCTATATGATGTAAGTATAACAAAGTCGGATTTTCGGTTGGAAGGGGCCTTGGCAACAGATAATAAATGGCAGGAGCTTCTGTTCACATGTTTACTTGCACATATATAAGTACAGGTAGAAAAGTCCCTGCAATCAAGCAAATAGCTTCTGTCAATATACATATACATTCGAAACTAACGCGCCCAACTTTACAACAACAGCGCGTAATTTGAAAATAGTTAAAATTACACATACTCAGATTAGACCACATTCAGTTAACGTATTCGGAGTTAAAATTATTAGGATATGCTTTTAAAATATAGACAGATACCTGATTCGATACAAGTTAACTTAATTTGGAATTATAAACGTCGGTGGAAGTACCGATCACATGTAACACAGTAGATAATGAATAAATAAATAATAATAATTAATAATAACAATTTCACTACTTACTTGGCATGTGGTGCCCAGGACGTATTTACAAAATGTATGAAAAGTTGGCATAAGAATGACCGTCTTCTCTGACCAATGTACAGAGTGGAACTGGGGAAAGAGCGCCAAAAAAGGGATAGAAAGAAAGAAGAAGAAACGCATTGCGCATGTCCTGCCCTGTCCTGTCCGTCAGTGGTCAAACCAGTTTATTACAAACATACATCACACGAACATACTCTCCGGACATTCACGAACCACACATACAAAGCACATGACAGCTACCTGTAACACAGCATAGGATACACACTGCGTGACAATCACACGACGAGTACAGAACATTTACCCAACAGCCACAAACACGACGTGGGATACGAACAGCACAAATACAACATAACGAGCAGTTATAAAAGTGATTCAGTTAAAATAACCAAAATTAACAGGGTGCCACATACACCCCCCTGTGCAAGAATGGCGTCCTCGCCATCCCTATAATGGATAATAAGGAACAATCAAATACAAGTATGTATAATGAATCCTGTAATGTAAAGACATTACAAGATATAATATAGTATCTATACAACTACATGGAAATATGACGTTGCAGAATGAATAAAATAAGACAAATGATAATACATGGTTAAAAACAAATCCGGTTCATGTCTGTATCACTGACAATACAGCCTCCAAAATCCGTTCTGCTCCTGGAGCCAGAATATCGCCAGAGACCATGGAGCGAAGATAATCCGCCTTCCGCATCCATGCCAGATCTGGGGCTGTACCTGCTGTCATCACATAATCACCACTGGTGAACTTCTTAGGTTGTCGACGGACTCTCCCCGAACGTCTCGGAATTGTTGGAGACTCTACCCCGGCTGTATCCTCCTCCTCCTGTCCTCCCAGTGCATCAACATCCTCCCTATTGGTCCTATCAATAACGGAGTCTGCATCCTCTTCAGCAGGGACCATTGTCGACTGATGGTCGTTTACAGGCTGCTCAGCTGCTGTATCCGTGGCACCTGCCTGGGCGTCACCAACAGCTGGCATAGAGGGCACTGACACAAAGAGTTCCGTATCGCTGTCATCGGAGTTGGCAATGGAGGAAACTTCCATTGTGTCCTCAGGTTTGGCCTGAAACTCTCTCCGTAGTTCCTTCACACTCCGTCGTGTCAATCTTGGTGCTGGGGTTGGGGTTTTCCGTGGTGTAAGGGTATCATCATTCCTGTCATCAGTATCGGTTGCCAGGGAACCGACGGGAAGGAGAAGGTTTCTGTGTAGAGTACGCTTTCTCCCTCCACCATCCTCCTTCTGTACAACATAGACAGGTATATCTGGGTTGGGTTGGTCTAGAACAACATATATTTCCTCCTCCCACTTGTCCGCAAGCTTATGCTTCCCCTCAAAAGCAACTGTTTTAACCAAGACCCGATCTCCGGCGCGGACAACGGCTCCACGAATCCGTACATCGTATCCGGTTTTCTGTCTAGCTTTAGCTGCGTTACTCCTGGTGAGGACAATAGTGTAGGAATCCTTAAGTCGTCTTCGCATCGACTCCACATAGGAGTGTAATGATTCCCTCGAACTGTCCGACTCGATTCCGAAGGCAAGGTCTACAGGTAATCGTGGCTCTCTACCGTACATGAGATAAAAGGGCGAGTATCCCGTAGACTCGTTCCTCGTGGCGTTATATGCGTGCACTAAGGGTACGACGTAGGATTTCCAGTCCCGCTTCTCCTCCTCTCCAAGGGTTCCGAGCATGCTCAATAATGTGCGGTTAAAGCGCTCGCATTGTCCGTTGCCCTGTGGATGATATGGTGTAGTCTGGGACTGAGAAATACCGGTCATACGGCAAAGCTGCTTCACAAGCTCGCTTCTGAACGTCATTCCTTGGTCCGAGTGCAGGCGCTTCGGCATCCCATAGTGGACAATGAAATGGTTCATCAGAGCCTCGGCGGTGGTCTTGCTGGTCTGGTTACGGGTTGGAACTGCAACGGAGTAGCGAGTGAAGTGGTCGGTAATGACCAAGATGTGCTGGTAATTCCCCTTGGAAGGCTCCAGAGTCAGGTAGTCCATACAGACAAGCTCCAGTGGTTGCGTGGTCTGGATAGAGACTAAGGGTGCCCTCTCCTTGGTGGGGGTTTTCATCCGCAAACATCTGTTACACCTCGCTATCCACTTCTCAACATCCGTAGACATGGAAGGCCAGTAGAAGCGGTCTCTACACAGCGATAAAACTTTTGCAACAGCTAAATGTCCCATGTTGTTGTGGAGGCTCCTCAAGACAACAGGTATAAGTGACGAGGGAAGAACCAACTGCTGTTTTGTCTCCCCATCCACGGAGGCTTGTCGATAAAGGGCTCCTCGCTTAACTATGAGAGAATCAAAGTGCCGGTATAACGAGGGATTCCAGGCTGACTTGGGTAATTCCTCTCTCCTGGGCCTAACACCACTCTGGACGTTGTTAATACAGGGTCCCAAAAGTTCATCCTTCCTCTGTGCTGCTCTCATATCCCTGAAACTCAGTTGCTCCAACTCAAGGTCTTCCAGGCATGTAGCATCCATACCGTCCACCGTAGTATCCGCTAAACAAATACTCTCAAAGTGAGGCTGACCATACAACATCTGACACACTGCAGCAACAGAGTCCTTGGAAATGGTGTCCTCCTTGGTATCATGACCACTGATTCCTGGAGTTGGCAACCGAGACAACGTATCGGCATCTATGTGGGATTTACCTGGTCGATATCGGATGTTGAAGCCACAGGCGGAGAGGGCTGCTAGCCAGCGATGACCCGTGGCGTCAAGTTTCGCCCTCGCCAGAACGTAAGTGAGGGGGTTGTTGTCCGTCACCACAGTGAAGCGGTGGTTATACAGGTAGTCCTTAAACTTCTCCGTAATAGCCCATTTCATGGCAAGAAACTCGAGCTTATGAGCTGGGTAGTTTCGCTCCGACCTTGACAATCCCCGGCTGGCATAAGCGATGACATGTTCCCTGTTGTCCTTTTCCTGGTATAACACAGCTCCGAGACCTTTATGACTTGCATCACAGTGAACCTCAAAGGTTTTGGTGTAATCCGGATAGGCTAAAACTGGCGGGGTGGCTAATCTTTCCTTTAATGAAATGAACGCAAGTTCCTGCTCCTCTCCCCCATTCCAACAACCATTGCTGTCCTTCTTCTTTCCGGATTTCTTAGGTGCTGGCATAAGATCTGTTAAAGGCCGGGCTATTTTGCAAAATTCTTGATGAACTTCCGGTAATATCCGGCAAAACCCAAAAACCGGCGAACATCCTCCGGGCTTGATGGCCGCTCCCAATTAATAATCTTCTCCACTTTACTAGGGTCTGCTTCAATACCGGCTGCTGTCACTATAAACCCGAGATATCTGACGCGGCTTTGGAAGAATGAGCACTTCTTGGGTGACAGCTTTATCCCATGTTCCCTCAAGCGCTGGAGTACACGCTGAAGTTTCTCCAAGTGCTCCTCAAAGGTAAATGAAAAGATAATGACATCATCAAGATAGATGAAACAGTCCACATTATGTAATTCCCAGAGGTATTGCTCCATGAGTCGCTGATAGGTGGCCGGGGCGTTAGCGAGACCAAACGGCATCCGGTTATACTCATAAAACCCAAGTGTGCCTAGAGTAAAAGATGTACGCTCCTTATGGTGCTCCGCAACCTCAACTTGATGGTAGCCACTCTTCACGTCCAACACGGAGAGGAATGATGATCCCGAAAGGGAGTCCAGTATTTCCTCAATTCGTTAGAGAGCGTAGGCATCTTTAATAGTCCTCTGATTAAGTTGGCGATAGTGGATACACATGCGTAAAGACCCGTCCTTCTTCCTGGCTAAGACTACACCGGACGCCCAGGGTGAGCATGATCTTCTGATAACTCCGCATGCCAGCAACTGCTGTAAGTGTTCTCTCACTTCCTGGACCATGGCAGGTGGTATTCTCCGATGCCTCTGTTTGAATGGTGTAGGGTCGCTAAGTTCAATCCGATGAGGGAATTCAATAGTATGGCCAAGGTCAAGGTCTCCCGCAGAGAAAACATCTGGAAAATACGATAACACCTCCTTTCCTCTCCTCAGTAATCCATCATCCAGCTCAACATTAAAGGTCACCTTGTCGAGGTAGTTGTCTGGGGACTCCTCCTTCCTATCCTCAGGTATCACTCCATGTAATGGGTGCTGGACTCGTACAGGCTGTAGTTCACAAACTATCCCGCGAGTTGGTACAATAACAGTCCGTGTAGTCAAGTTGGAGACATTTACGGATACAAGTTCATTCCTACCATGATTGTAGGTAAGTATCGTGGGTGCTATATCCATATCCTCAGGGATGACAGAAGATGAAGTGGGCTGCATCAAGGCGCAGACATCCGGGTAATAAACCTCCCTGTCCAACTTACACTGTATGTCTATCCTTCCGTTAGGCGGAATAACAATGTTGCTGGACTCTGCACTCCGTGCTACTGCAAGGTAATATCCGTTCCTCTCCAACTTCTTTTCCCGAAGAGAAATGCAGCGAAAAGAAGTGTACCATGGCGTCGTCAAAGGAGCATGTTGTAAGTATCTCTCACCATACCATTCCCTACATCTTTCCATAAAATGGGTAAGAACATTTGTTCCGAGTAGAACTGGTACCATCTGGTTAAAATCATAGTCAGGCACAACTAGTAAGAGACATCCTCTCTGCGTACCCGGTCTATCTGCAGAGTAACCTCAATATATCCTAAGTAGGGTAGTCGGGCTCCACCAGCTACCTGAATGTCCAAGGATCCCTCCCTAATAGGCTGCAGAGGTATGTGTGTCAGGTTCTTCTCATAAAAACCCTGGCTAACACTGGATACTGTAGCCCCGGTGTCCAGCAAGGCTTTCGCAGGCAGTTTGTCGATAAAAAGGTCTACAACGTTACAGTCCCCAGTTAATCCGGGTGGGTTGTCGGGTTCCTGCCGTCTGGTAACTCCTTGCTTAATGGGGTTTGGCGTCCTCCAGGCTGACATACCTCGACCTATGGGTACCCCCTGCTCATAGGCCGATTGGAGTTTAAATGCTTCCTGGAGTGATCCATGATGACACGGCAACCTATCCGTAAGTGTCCATATTGGCCGCATCTGTAACACTGAGGACCCTGAGGGTTATCTCCAACGGGTTGACTTTCATAGCCCGGGGTCTCCATCATGGGTGGGAGAGGGTAACTAGGCTGACACTTCTCAGGCTGGTAATGTTCCTCGCCCTGGCGGTCAAAACATCTATCAGGCTGAGGCTGAAAGTAATCGGCTCCAGGTTGGTAGGTTTTCTGCCCTTGGTATCCATGGGGTTTACCTCCTCCCTGCTGAAACTGATCTCCCTGCTGAAACTGACCTCCATGGGGGGCACCTGATGGCTGATTGGCTCTTGGACCCTTCTGATTCTTCTTGCCGTCGAAGCGCTTCTTCTCGAATTTATCAAACCTCGCTGACAACTGTAGCATCATGTCTTTCAGCTCCCCTATGTCCGAGTTGGAAGATGTCGATGCTGACGCTGACTTCTCTGAGGACATCATCTTTACCTGGGCTGGCTTGGAAGGTTTGGGCTCCAGTCCCCGGGAATACTCTAGTCTCCGGATAGATTGGCGAAGCTCATCAAAATCCTTAATGGAATCAAACTTGTGTCCAGAAAGGTCCCTAAGGGCTGGCCGAAGTCCTTCGTAGAACACAGTCCTTAGCATGGAATCAATCTTGCTAACCCGTATAGATGCCCGTTCAGCAGCCCTGTTCAGAATCTCTTCCAAACGGAAACCCCAGGCGGAAACTGACTCGTCATCCCACTGCTTGGCAGAGTAGAACTCGGCTAATAGGGATTCTGCTGTATCCATACGATCATAAGCCATCTCCATCTTATGCAGGATCTCATCAAGTGTGGCCCCAGGCATCCGCATCAATGTATTCTTGGGCTCACCTTTTAGGGACAACCGTACAGCTTCATGTATGGACTCCTTGGAATGGATCTCATCCGCCATGTAGCTGGTATCTTCATATTTCCATTGGGCGTAGGTCACATCTCCCTTGGATAAAGGTGGGTCTCCAGAAAATGTAGAAATCCTGGGCCGGTGCATAGTGATGGGGACCTGAAATGCTGGACCAGGCATAACAAGGGAGGGCTTCCTCTCATCTTCTTCCGATTTCTGCTGAGCAGCATAATCTAGCATCCACTGACGTAGAGATTCCAGCGAGTCAAACTTAGGAATAGCTCCTAGATCCTTGAAACTCTGCAACAACTTACCCGCTTCCTCAGCTTCCGACATGATGTTCAAAATCACAAGCGAGATTGTCCCGATGAATAAACAAATAGATAAGAGACAATGCATAGGAAAAACAACAAATCAGTAACTCCAATGTTGCTATAGCACAAGGTGTACTGAAAGAAATACTGAAATTAACTACATAATAAAAGTAATTGTGCGGTAAAAAGAAATAACACCAACACACTTAACTAGTAACTTACCAATTAATCTTCTCTTGTTACCGCAGGCAAACCAAAAATGCTGCAAGAAAACACGAGTCTAACTACAAGTCAGCGTATGAAATCACACAATACACAAAGTAACTCAAGTTCAACAAACAAGTGCACCTATAGCATAAATAAAACATGTAAATGGTGTATAAATATAGTCTAAACAAATTCAAATGAACCGACACGAAGACATACACATTAACACAAACCAGGGAATCAATACAAAATACACAAATAAACAAGTAATCTCACATAAAGGAATCGCACATCATACACCCCATATGTCAAACAATGTCAATAGGTCAAAGTATTTTAAGTCAACAAAAGGAAAGAAAACAAAGTGTCACAAGATGGATTTACCTAACACAGGAACAACTAAGTGTGCAAAGAAAACTAAGATGAAAAAAAAAAAAAAAAAAATTGTTTGGGCACAAAAAAATAATAAATGAACGGATAAATAAGCTAATAAGATACTAGCCGAAGGAAAAAAACTAATTATGCACCACCAAGTATTAGCACTAGATGATGTAACAGCAAAACAAAAATATTAATTCCAAAAAAAAAAATCAATGTTTACTATGCAACCGGAAGTCAAACCTAGACCGGATGTACATACAAAGGTCAAGGTCGTATCACAAAAGGAAAAAACAAGTTGAAAAAAAAACTTGTAACCCAAGTTGCTCAAAAATACCACAAATGTTCACAAAAAATACATACCATTAATTACAAATGAAATATAATAGCAATTTAGATAATAGTGATAAATAAAGGCAAGTAATACAGTGTTCACAATAATATTTAATTAGGAAAACAAATAAAGTCTATATGGTGAGGCTTCCAGCGGCGCGATCCGGCGATTACAAGAGATAATGTCAGTGTGCACACTATATAGCTATAAGATCATCACTCAAGCGCGAACGAAGGAAAGTCTAGCATTCAAACATGTCTGAATGTAACAGAGCACATGATCAATTAAATTTAAATCACTGCCTCCGCTAGGGATCGAACCCGGGACCTCTGGCTTACTAGTCTTACGCTCAACCGATCGAGCTAAAGAGAAGATCTCCCTAGCCGAGCGGTATATTGCGGGTAGTATTTACCAGGGTTACATACTCCCCCTCCAGGGAAGAACTCGTCCTCGAGTTTCCAGGAGTAACAGCGATGCTTGTGGAGCAATCCTGAGTATTTTCCCCGGGTCCCTACATGGGCGCCAATATAACAAAGTCGGATTTTCGGTTGGGAGGGGCCTTGGCAACAGATAATAAATGGCAGGAGCTTCTGTTCACATGTTTACTTGCACATATATAAGTACAGGTAGAAAAGTCCCTGCAATCAAGCAAATAGCTTCTGTCAATATACATATACATTCGAAACTAACGCGCCCAACTTTACAACAACAGCGCGTAATTTGAAAACAGTTAAAATTACACATACTCAGATTAGACCACATTCAGTTAACGTATTCGGAGTTAAAATTATTAGGATATGCTTTTAAAATATAGACAGATACCTGATTCGATACAAGTTAACTTAATTTGGAATTATAAACGTCGGTGGAAGTACCGATCACATGATACACAGTAGATAATGAATTAATAAATAATAATAATTAATAATACCAATTTCACTACTTACTTGGCATGTGGTGCCCAGGACGTATTTACAAAATGTATGAAAAGTTGGCATAAGAATGACCGTCTTCTCTGACCAATGTACAGAGTGGAACTGGGGAAAGAGCGCCAAAAAGGGATAGAAAGAAAGAAGAAGAAACGCATTGCGCATGTCCTGCCCTGTCCTGTCCGTCAGTGGTCAAACCAGTTTATTACAAACATACATCACACGAACATACTCTCCGGACATTCACGAACCACACATACAAAGCACATGACAGCTACCTGTAACACAGCATAGAATACACACTGCGTGACAATCACACGACGAGTACAGAACATTTACCAAACAGCCACAAACACGACGTGGGATACGAACAGCATAAATACAACATAACGAGCAGTTATAAAAGTGATTCAGTTAAAATAACCAAAATTAACAGGGTGCCACATAAGTCGTTACATGTTATAAACGGCCCGTTATTTTAGAACATTATTCAATTGTTACACATGCTATATACGACCCGTTATAATAGATAATTATTCAAATTTTACATTTTATATACAACCTGTTATAATAGAAAATTAGTAAGATGTTACATGTTATACACTCACTGAAAACCATCAACTTTGTACGAGTTGTGATTAGAAAATTCTTACCATACTTCGTTGCATATTGGTTAATATTGCGATGGGATTCGTATCATTGAGATGCCTTGTTTATTACTGAAACGCCTGTCTTATCCAGTTAAGGAAATATCACAACGTTAAATCTAGATGTATAATTTTGACGTACTCTGCTTTATCATATAATACAGGAGAAGTATAGACACTGACATGCTTCTCTTGGTACCACAACTGAATTTCTGAAAGCCGCCATGTTTTCGTAATTCTTAAATAATGACAAGATTATAACAAAAATATTTTAAATGATAGAAAATTGCAATAAAACCGGTAAAATATCTTCTGTGAACGGGGAATTTCTAATGCGGTGCCCCACTCTCTATATGTATTTTTTTTAAATGGCGGAATTACGATCAGAAGCCCAAAATCGAGCCAGACGTACTGGTTGCTGTTGCGAATGCCAAGAAAAGGATCGACTAAAATCACATCATCTACGACCTACAGAGTCAGCATTAAGCTGTTGGACACAAATCAAAGAAGGACTAAACGTGAAAGCCCATCGTGAATTGGCAGTGAATCTTCTCAGCATTTGATAAGCAAACCCATGGTAGTGGGTGCGCTCAGGGTTGGTTCACGTTCTTTATTTAGGTTTGGTTTGGTTTGGTTTATTTTGTTTAACGTCCTATTAACAGCCAAGGTCATTTAAGGACGGCCTCCCGTGCGTGGGACATGCATGCGTGTGGTGAGTGCGTATGTGTGTCATTTATAGTGCTATCTCACTGAAGCACTGCTTTATTTAGGTGTTTATTTGTGTTTATTACGCTTATGAATTGTTGATCTATCTGAGCAGATTTGACGGAAATTAAATGAAGTTCAATCCAGAAGGGATGATGAAGTTTAATTTGACAAAATTATATATTTATATATAAAATAGAGCTTTTTAAACACAACCTATGGTTCAAGGTAAGTAACTCGAACACGGGGTTACTATGCCTTATGATAAACATTAGGCAGTATGTACATGTAGGTAGGTATTCTTAGAAACATATTTGGCAGTTATATTTTGTAGGTGGTTGGTTGGGAGCTCCAACAATGGGCTGAGGACACCTAGATAAGCAGTTCAGACACCATGGAACTCAATACAAGTACAAGCTTGGTCCAACCCCGTTGGGTTGGTTGGTTAGAGTGCTTTTAGGGGCGTTGGGACCTTTTACTAAAGATAGTCTACTACGGAGCTTTGTCTATCTTAGGGACCCAAGGGGTGGAAATCCGAAAAAAAATATATGGGGGTGTCTTAAAATATATTTACACAGGCTGCTAGGATCAAGTCATTGATTGGCTATAGGAAGTCATGACAATAATACTCCACTCTAAAAATCATTTCGAAAACAAAAAAAAAAAGATTAATTTTGGTTCAGTGTTTAATAACGCCCTATCTACTTTATGACGGCCTCCCCTGTGTGCGAGATGCACAACACGTGACAGCGGGTAACACACCACGTAACAGTGGGTAACACACCACGTGACAGTGGGTAACACACCATGAGACAGTGGGCAACACACCACGTGACAGTGGTAGATTCTGAAGTCATTCAACAAGAGTACGAGGTATATCCTGACGGTAACACACCACGTGACAGTGGGTAACACACCACGTAACAGTGGGTAACACACCACGTGACAGTGGGTAACACACCACGTAACAGTGGGTAACACACCACGTGACAGTGGGTAACACACCACGAGACAGTGGGTAACACACCACGTAACAGTGGTAGATTCTGAAGTCATTCAACAAGAGTACGAGGTATATCCTGACGGTAACACACCACGTGACAGTGGGTAACACACCACGTGACAGTGGTAGATTCTGCAGTCACTCAACAAGAGTACGAGGTATATCCTGACGGTAACACACCACGTGACAGTGTGTAACACACCACGTGACAGTGGTAGATTCTGAAGTCACTCAACAAGAGTGCGAGGTATATCCTGACGTTAACACACCACGTGACAGTGGTAGATTCTGAAGTCACTCAACAAGAGTACGGGGTATATCATGACGTTAACACACCACGTGACAGTGGTAGATTCTGAAGTCACTCAACAAGAGTATGAGGTGTATCCTGACGGTAACACACCACGTGGCAGTGGGTAACACACCACGTGACAGCGGTAGATTCTGTACTCACTCAAAAAGTGTACTAGATATATTCAAATTGCTCAGTTCCCGTATCTAACTCAAACATTGAAAAATCAAGAGTTGCGATCGAAGACTGCAGCCCTTTTTGGATTGATCCTGAATTGTACAAACAACAATGGAGAGTGGTTGAGATTATAGAGTTCGAAAAACGTTGTTGCTCTTGGCAGTTATATAATTATTTTATTTTACTCGTTATCAGTTCTAGCGTTTGAGATTACAAAAATGGATATGAGAGTATGTTCCTGATCTAAGCCCGGGATCGGAGTCTTCCTTGTTTATCGGAAATTAAAAAAAAAACACGTGGTAGCTTCCACCACAGACTGGCCACTGGACGAGTTTTTTTTTAAGAATTGGCAAGCTAGATTATAATACTAGATTATCTGCCCCTAGTTTGAAACGTTAGAATGAGACATATCCCAGGGATTAAAATCATACAGCTCAATTTTATTAATTATTTAAATATTCTAGAGACAGAGGTCCAGTCTATTACCAGCATTGAAATAGAGGCTTCGACAGAAATAAGCACATTCATTCGCAAACGTTAGAACATCAATTAAAACGACTACCGAATAGACTTGACATGACTCTGATGGTCCTAGGTCTCGAATGAGCCTCTCTGATTCTTGTGAGTTATCTTACAGACATTTGAATATTCACCAAGACGTCAGTGGAAAGACTTTGGAACAAGACTATTAAAGTCCCCAAGCACAAACTTATCAAAGAAACAGATTGACACAGAAGAGGTTGGATGGGAAAGGACGCTTAGGAAACCCGAACTGCATTGACATTACGTAGACATTATGTAATATTAACTATTCCATCAGACATCTGTTGTATTATCCATTCGACTGTTATTATTTAGGTGGTTTACACAAAGACTGGTTTTGTAGAGTATTGATGATAAAGAGATGGATCTTGATAAATCATCTAAACCGCTCAGTCGGTTAGGTATGTGGGTTAATACCGCGTTCAGTTCCGTAGTTCCTCTCTGTTTTGTTTTACGTGCTATCATTATGAGAAAGTTCCGTGGTGTATTATGTATATGTAACGCAGTTGCGTTCCGCTCGTTTATTTTTGGACTCATTCCGGAAAATTGTAACATCCGGTTACGTAAGATACCCGTGCTGCTGTGGGGTCAATCACTTTTCGTCCGGGTGTCAGCAGGGTAAGTGGTGTTGACTTTTAATCTGTGAAATTAATTAGATAACCGTCGCCCATCCTTTCCTAAATTTCATATTAATTTGTCTGCTGGATATTATTTGCCACTATCGTACATGTATTTTTATTTTCACGTGTAGTATTTTGATGTATTTTTCGATGTATAGAACTTTGTTTAATTTGAGTCTCGTGTGCCGGTGTCATGTCGGAAGTCAGGTTGTTGCTTGAAGGAACTATTCCATTTTGAGAGCACTCGCGGAGTGGCTAGAGAATATTTCCGCCTCTCGGGCTGTTTCTATACCGGTTAAGCGAGGGATGGTTGTTGGTAACCTCGTAAGTAGATACGGGAGAAAAGACGGGTGGTTAGCAAATGTTGTATCCTGACCGGACATGCCACGTGCTTGAGACTCGGGGTAAACTACATTTATTTCATTTATATGGTTAGTTGTGATTAGACGATGGTTGGCATATGTTTTTGGCTAGACGTATATAACTGTAAACTCCTCACTGTGCCTCACGGGTATTATTTTGGTACTTTGTTATTTTTTTTACACATGTTAATAAATTGTTGAACTTTATATGACGAGTCTATTTTCCTTCTCACCAGTTTACTAAATATTGTCTATTTCTTGAAAATTCATTTGTATTTGGAATCTGCAAGCGAAAGCGGCAGTCGAACCCTGGGCAAAAACTTGGTAGCAGTCCGACACACGTGGCACCCATGCGGTACACGTGCTGCGCGTTACAATTGGAACCTCCGGCGGGACAGGTTTATTTTTGTGATATTGCGGTCTCCGTTTTGTAAATTAAAGCAATAGTTTTTTTATTAAGGAATAAATTTGGATGTTATATTGAGCTTGCAGGGATACATTTTGTTTAAAAAAGGATGGGCGACAGGTCACCAGGGGAAGCCACTCGTCAGGGGGTTCCTCTCGGGGGCTTGGCCATGTTGTAGGGGGATCCCCACGTCAAACTAATAATAGCACACCTTTAGTTAAACCTATAGTTGTCCCAGAGACTTATAACGGCCAGGGAAGTTACAGGGACTGGTTTGCACATTTTGAGGCCTGTAGGGCCATAAATAATTGGACTGATGAACAGGCTTGTCAATTTTTGGCCGTGAAACTTAAAGGGTCAGCCCTTAGGGTGTATACGGACTTATCTCCATATGAGCGTCAGGACTATGAAACGGTAACTACTACCCTGAAGGATAGGTTTGATCCTGAAAGGGATACAGGTGTGTATTGGGCTCAGCTAAGGGGCCGAGTTAGGAAGAAAGGGGAGTCATTGGGAGAGCTAGCAGGTAGTATACAGAGGCTGGCCACTCGAGCCTACCCTGATAGCGATTCGTCCACCCGGGGGACGATCGAGATACAGCATTTCATAGATGCCCTGGATAATAGGGAGATACAGAAGCAACTTCGTAGAAACAAGCCCACAAGTTTGGGAGATGCTGTACGGATGGCATTAGATGAGGAGAGTTATGATAAATTAGATGGTGCCACTAAGGCAAGGGCTAGCATGGGGGCGAGTAGTTTGACTGAGAATACTAGTGCAGTAGGGAGTACAGAACCCGAGTCTGAAATAGCTAGGTTGATAAAAAAGGTGGAGGACTTAGAGCTCCAGTTACATAGGAATCCTAGGGGTTCCCGGAGGGACCCACCTGCCCCTGTGCCCGGACCCTACCCTACCTATGGCCAGGCTCCTGGGGTGCCCCAATGTTTTAGGTGTAGGGAATGGGGACACATGCAGAGAGAGTGTCCTTTAAACTAGACAAGGTCAAGATGAGGGTCCCATCTTGGCCGAGGGACGCGGAGGCCCAACAGGGGGTAATGTTTTTAAGCGCGCGAGTCGGGAGTCAGGAGGTCGGTGGTACAACGCGCGAGGTTAAATTTCTGGTAGATACCGGGTCAGACATTACCACGCTAGATATTAAAACATTTCAACATGTATTTGAAGGCAATCTACCAAAGTTGGAACCGGTTCAGCGAGCTTATCTCACTGCTAATGGAGAGAGATTAAATATAGCGGGGTGTTGTAGGGTACTTATAAATATAGGGAATGAGGCCTATCCTCATACTGTATTGGTCGCGGAGACATCAGAGGAAGGTCTACTCGGCATGGACTTCCTTACCAAGTTTGGGGCTAGTATTAACGCTGTAGACAGAACGGTCACTTTCGGTACAATGCAGCAGGTCGCCACATCCGGCGCTAGAGCTAGGGTGTGCAAGGTCACCGCCGTCAATGATTACACGCTAGCGGCAGGGCAGGAGGTAGTGGTAACTGGTGTAGCGTGTAATGGAAACTATGGGGTTACTGAGGGGCTTGTGGAACCGAGATCACTCCCTGAGGGGCACGAGAAGTGGCCAGATTTTATTCTAGCGAAAACTCTAGTAAAATGCGACTCTAATAGAAAGGTGCCTGTAAGGATAATGAATCCAGGTGAGGAAACCGTCGTGGTACAAAAGGGTACAGTGCTAGGATTACTCCATCCGGTTACATGTAGCGTCACGGGTATAGGCGACGCCGCGGCTCCAGGTACCGATCCACTTTTGGAGCAACTGATTGAGGATACCAAGGCGTCGGTAGCGGAGGATAAACGGGAAATGGTGGACACATTTTTGCGTTCCAACAGTGAGGTGTTTATGAGGGAGGACAAAAAGTTAGGTCGTTGTGAAAGATACCTCCATGATATAGATACAGGGGATGCGCTCCCAATTAAACAAAGGGCATACCGTCTGCCCATACACAAACGAGAGGAGGTTGATAGACAGGTTAAAGAAATGTTAGCACAGGGGATTATAGAACCGTCTGATAGTCCGTGGGCATCCCCACTAGTATTGGTGCAGAAACGAGACGGATCGATGCGCTTCTGTATCGATTACCGTAAACTTAACTTTGTCACTCGAAAAGACGCGTACCCCCTGCCGCGCATAGATGATAGCCTAGACGCCCTGAACGGGTCCTCCTACTTTACTACCTTAGACTTGGCGTCCGGTTATTGGCAGCTAGGACTTGCTAAAACGCGAACGAAAAAACCGCTTTTACCACAGGCTCCGGACTGTATCACTTCAACGTGCTCCCCTCTGGCCTCTGTAACGCCCCGCGTCCTTCGAGCGTTTGATGGAGAGGGTCCTCACTGGGTTACACTGGAAAATATGCCTCGTTTACCTAGACGATATTATTGTTTACTCCAGTAGTTTTGAACAACACATAGAACGGTTACAACAAGTGTTGGACTGTTTAAACCAGGCGGGATTAAAGTTGAAACCGCAGAAATGCAATTTTTTTAGATCAGAAGTATTGTACCTCGGGTTCATTGTTTTTGCCGAGGGGATGAAATCAGACCCTGAGAAAATTCAAAAAGTTAGGGACTGGTCCGTACCTTCCAGTGTGAGTTGAGGAGTTTCTTAGGGCTGTGCTCGTACTACAGGAAGTTTTATACCTAATCTCTCAGATGTAGCTGTCCACTTGTTCAATCTTACTAGGAAGGATGCTAGGTTCAGCTGGGGCAATGAGTGTCAGGAGTCCTTCGAAAAGCTAAAACGGGCTCTACATGAGTCGGCAGTGTTGGCGTACCCAAATTTTGATCAGCCTTTTATTTTAGACACTGATGCCAGTGAGCATAGCTGTGGGGCAGTTTTATCCCAAATTCAAAATGGTCAAGAAAAAGTTTTGGCATATTTCAGTACCACTCATGCCCCGGCTGAGAGTAAATATAGTACAACCCGTAAGGAATTGCTCGCAGTTATCAAGGCAGTTAAACACTTTCGGCACTACCTTTATGGGCGGGAATTTACCATCAGAACTGATCATGCCTCTTTAAAATGGTTGGCCTCATTTAAACAGCCAGAGGGACAGGTAGCCCGGTGGATAGAGTATCTTGACACATTCCAGTACAAAATTGAACATAGAAGTGGTAACAAACACACCAATGCGGATGCCTTGAGTAGAAGGCCAGGTACATGTAGTAGCCTTGTTTTTGAGGGTCAATGGACACGGACAGAGGTCAAACAAGCTCAGAGCGAAGACCCCACATTAAGAAAAGTGATTGAATTAAAGCAAGAGGGTACAGGGAAACCTGGGGGCGTCAGACTGGAGAGTCTGAGTTCTCCAGTTAAACTGTACATGGGACAGTGGGAACAGCTAGAGCTCAAAGATGACCTTCTTTACCGGAAATGGTATAATACCCGGACCCATGAGTCGTCTTCACTTTTGGTAATACCGCAGCAATGGGTGTCTGAAGTCCTACAAAACGCGCATGACGCGCCGACTGGTGGGCATTTTGGAACAAAAAAAACCTTGAATAAATTATTACAAAAATTTTATTGGAACGGAGTGCGTCAGGATGTCTCTCGCTGGGTCCGGTCCTGTCGGGTTTGTGGGGCGGGGAAAAATCCTGTTCAGACACGTAGGGCTCCGCTAGTAAACATGGGGGCATGTGAACCCATGGAGAGGGTGGGGATAGATTTGCTAGGGCCTTTCCCCCTTACAGAACGGGACAACCGATATATCTTGGTAGCAGGGGATTACTATTCTAAATGGAAAGAGGCCTACCCTCTGCCTAATCAGGAAGCTAGGACGGTTGCGGAAGTACTTATTAGCAAATTTTTCAGTAGGTTTGGTGTGCCCAGAGTGTTGCATTCTGATCAGGGTCCGAACTTTGAATCCAAACTATTCCAGGAAATATGTAGGGTGCTGGGGATGAGAAAAACCAGAACCTCTCCCTATCACCCCAGTGGCGATGGAATGGTGGAAAGATTCAATCGGACACTGATAGGGGTGTTGCGTGCCTATGTTGCTACAGACCAAACAGATTGGGATCTAAGGTTACCCTTAGTTACGATGGCCTATCGTTCTAGTGTGCAGGAAACTACAGGCTTCACTCCAAACAGGCTTATGCTGGGGAGGGAAATAAACATCCCGCTAACTCTGATGGTTGAACCTCCACCTAGTACCCCCGCCCCGCAAAACATTTTCGTGGGAAAATTACAAACCAATAGTAGTCAGGCCTTTGACATTGTGAGAGCCCATGTCCAAAAACAACAGCGTAGACAAAAATTAAATTATGATAGAAAGGTTCATCGGGCTGCATTCGAAGAGGGCGAGAAAGTCTGGCTCCATACCCCGCGGGGGAAAAGGGGATTAAGCCCTAAATTGATTAATTATTGGCAGGGCCCTTTCCTCATCAAAAAAAAAACTTTCTGATGTAAACTTTGTCATCTGTAAACCGGGTAGCAGGAATCAACAAGTTGTCCATTTTAACCGCCTTAAGCCCTTTTATGAGAGAGATAATAGTGCGGAGTTGGCGGGGATTGACCCTCCTCTGGGTGAGCCTGAGGGAGTATTGCCTGATGAAGGGGGGAATGGTAATGTGGGTTTTCATGACCCCCTCTGTCTGCCGGACGAGGCCCCACCTTGGGAACCTCCAGGGAGGGACCCAGGTGGGTTGTCGCCCACTGAACTGAGGGAATTGGGGACAGATAATCCTTTAGAGTTGGATCCGGACGAACCGGAAATGAGTTCAGTGGGATACCCAGCCCCTCGGGCCGGGGGACGTCGGAGGCGTCCGCCCGACTGGATGAGGTCTGGGGCCTATGACCTCACCTAATTAGAATTTTCACTTCCTGTAGTGTAGGATATTTATCATGTGAGAGAATGTTTTAAGTCATAATTATATAACTAATAGATTATTTGTTATTTACTTTCATGTAAAATCCTGTGTTGCTGGCACCCCTCTGACCTGGGGGAGGGAACCACGGAAGAGGACCCAGGCCCCTGTGACCATATGGAGCTCCAACAATGACCTGCATGCAGGTAGACCTGCCCGGACATAGACACTCAGCTTCCAGAGGTACCATGATTATGACCTTAAGACAGCACATGGCGTTTGATCAACTGATGGTGCATGTGAAATAACCACATAGGAATTGCATACAAACTTTTGCAAAATACCTTGTGCAGCTGCCAGGGTTGAGCTGTATGGTGGTGGATGTGAACACAGGACATTGGGGTAGTCAACTTTGCCCCCTGGTTGACCGTGACCCCCAACCGCGCAGTGCTTTATATATATGTGTGACTGGAAGGTCCATCCAAAGACGTCTGGAGGAACTTTCATAGAAATATAACAGGTACAGTTGTTCTAATACATGTGGTGGTTGAGTGAAGTTGTTGGCACGGGCAGGCAACATGGGCAGGGGCCTGGAGGACACTGGAGTCGACCCCTGGAATTCCTTCCCTTCCCCAGGAGGTGTGCCAGTGACGCTTTAGTGACAGTAATACCATGGACAGTAATTATAGTTGTATTAATCTGGATGTGAGGAGTATGGTAATGTATTGAGGTGAATTGTAACAATTCTTTTCTTCTCTTTTTTTATTGTAGGTACAATTAAACATGGATAGACAGGTAACAGGCAAGGTGGCCCTTGTGGGGCATAGTTTTGTCAACCGGGTGGGGGTTTGATAAAGACTAACAGGGGTGGGCATTATAGGGAGAATTTAGGATTGAGGGGGGTGGAGGTTAGAATGTATGGCAGGTCCGGGGGGAGGATATGGGACGTAGTCGGGTTAGTGGATACTATGATTGGGGAGGGATTTCGGCCAGGGGTGGTTATTCTACAAATTGGGGGGAACGACCTAGATTCACGGGGGGAGGGGTGGAAGCAGTTTATGGGGGTACTGCGAATGATTTTAGATAAGTTGGATAGGTGGGGGGTGGCCCGTGTTGCGGTCATGAGGGTATTCCCTCGCACCCGGTTTCGGGCAGTAACTGGGGCGGAATATGGGGCGCGCCGGGCGCGTCTCAACTTTGCCATGTCCCTTGAGCTCAGGGACCGTGGGCAAAGTTGGGTCGCCCGGAGGCGCCTCATGTCCCCTCGGTTGCTGGCCGATGGGGTTCACCTGAACCCAACCGGCATGAGGAGATACTACCATGAGCTGCAGCACGTGGCCATCAGGGAGTTGAGAAAGATTTAGTTGGGGGGGGGGGGGGGGGGGGGGGTTCTGAAGTAGGTAGAATGGGAGTGGGGGAGGGGAGGGGGGTAGACATAAACTGGATACTGGAGGGGGAAGGAATTTTTCAATAGTTGGTGTATGGAGTCACTTTATTTGTAGTAGTGTGTAAGTGATCACTAAATGTATTATTTATTAGATATTGGGGCTCAATCAGAGATGACGGGGGGGGGGGGGGGGGGGGGGGGGTTGTGTTTCAGTCAGGGTATTATAGATTAGGTTTTTTTTTCTTAGCTGGGAGGTCACCGGTTTGGGGTTGTCCCTTCGGTGGCTAGAGTTGATATGACCAACACTGAGAGGCAAACTCAACCAAGACACTCCCTCCCCTAAATTGTTCGGGTGGGTTTTCTTTGGCACATAGGTTAGTGTAACCGTTGCAGGAGCTCTGGTCCTTGTGGCTAGAGTTGATATGACCAACACAGGGTATGGGCGACTGCATGGTTATAGATAGGTTGGGTGGGTATAGTCTGCTACTGTGTCAACTCTGATCGGGCAAGATATTTAGTTCAAGGAGGAAGTTAAGATTGTTTTAGAATGTCTATAGTGGTTAATTATATATAATGGGAGTGGCTTCCCCAAATTTAGTCAGGGTGGGGGGTTAAGTGCTGACACCGGACAAAAGTCCATGTTTTTTCATTTTTTGGGGTTTTATGTTTGTATTGTAGTGTGTAATGTGTTATTTTTTTGGTGTAATATTTAGTTATGGAGGTGAACTACAGCTAAATCCCTGCAAACTAACAGTTGTTGCTGGACCCCTGACAAATGTGCTTACTCTACATGTGCGAAATTTATAAATAAATTACATCCTTGAGGTTTCTCTCCAGTTAAATTTAATGTCATTAAATGTTCTATAAGGAACACCTAGTTCTCCTAAAATTGATATTTGGCCACAGGGTTCCTGTAAGATAAAGAAATTACCAGTTATACCTAGAATTTGATCTCTGCTAATGAAATAAGGCACTTGTCTACATATTATTGAGTATAACCCAGCATCAACTGTGAAAGTCTAGGTTTTTTTTTATTGTGTCAAGTTTTGTTGCACAGTGGAAAGTAACATGTGCAATTTGTTAATGTAATGTGTAACTTATTTTTTGTATGTGACTAGATGTTATATGGTTACTATATCCCTATTGAATGACAGGCTGGAAAATAGAAAAGAAAAGAAAATGTCAATATTCATTTTTGGAATTTGAAATACTTATGTGCTCAGGAGTGAATCAAAATGCTCAAGGGTCAAATATTCAATGCTCAAAATGCTCAAGGCCCAAATATTGAATCTCAAAATGCTGAAAGCCAAATGTCAATGCTCAAGGCTTAAATACTAAACATATACTTTGTTTATACTTGAATCTCAATATGCTTGAGATCCAGAACTTGAATGGAAATGCTCAAGGTCTAAATATTCCATGCTCAGAGTGCTTGAGGCCTAATTATCAATGCTAAACACATTTATGCATTATTTTATACTGGGCCTAAGAAATGCTGCCAGGGAAAAAAAAACAACAAAAATATTGTTTTATACTAGGCATAAGAAATGCAGAATCATGTAAACTGGCAAATATAATGGGCGAGCATGTTTTATATTAGGCATCAGAAATGCTGAATCATGTAAACTGGCAACTATAATGGGCGAGCATCTGGGATGTAAAATCATAATTTGGAAGAAAATTTATGTGAAAACATAAAAGGATGTTGAGTATGTCCACTATACAGAATTGTGTAATCCGAAATGACACCTTGAACTAGATTATTCCCAGGAGCTTGAAAGAAACACTGTATAAAAAGCAGCTGAACCTTTAAAATTTAACATTCTCTGAATAGACATTTTATGGAAAGTTTGTCATTTTGTACAATTTTTGATGATCATGACTTAGGGTGCTATGATCACCCCTGTACTAATTGCCTGTAAAACTAACTTTGTCCTTGTAGATTGACAATTCAAAGGAAATATAGGTATAATTATTGATCATGAATTGATATTGTGTTAACTACAATGCATAAGAATCTAATTTAAATGATACAAATGTATATGTGTTGATATAACTAAAGTTGTGTGATTGTAAAACCTGATTACAGGGAGTCGCCTCCATTTTTTTTTCAATATGTTGTACCAGTTGTTATCTGGTGTATTTTTGTGGAAAATGAAATGTATCGTGGGCCAGTGAGGTACTTCTTCTCTTGTGAACTTAATTTTGTTTTCCTGGTAGGCAGTTAGGTAACATGTTCATGTGGCAACTGATGTCCAGCATTTTCACCTAGATTATCTCCCTTTGGCTGTTTCTAAATTATCTCCCCTTTGACTGTTACCGGCTACAGGTCGTAGCCTATTCAGGTGGTTGGGGGGTATGTAACGCAGTTGCGTTTCGCTCGTTTATTTTTGGACTCATTCCGGAAAATTGTAACATCCGGTTACGTAAGATACCCGTGCTGCTCTGGGGTCAATCACTTTTCGTCCGGGTGTCAGCAGGGTAAGTGGTGTTGACTTTTAATCTGGGAAATTAATTAGATAACCGTCGCCCATCCTTTCCTAAATTTCATATTAATTTGTCTGCTGGATATTATTTGCCACTATCGTACATGTATTTTTATTTTCACGTGTAGTATTTTGATGTATTTTCGATGTATAGAACTTTGTTTAATTTGAGTCTCGTGTTCCGGTGTCATGTCGGAAGTCAGGTTGTTGCTTGAAGGAGTTATTCCATTTTGAGAGCACTCGCGGAGTGGCTAGTGAATATTTCCGCCTCTCGGGCTGTTTCTATACCGGTTAAGCGAGGGATGGTTGTTGGTAACCTCGTAAGTAGATACGGGAGAAAAGACGGGTGGTTAGCAAATGTTGTATTCTGACCGGACATGCCACGTGCTCGAGACTCGGGGTAAACTACATTTATTTCATTTATATTGTTAGTTGTGATCAAACGATGGTTGGCATATGTTTTAGGCTAGACGTATATATAATTGTGAATTCCTCACTGTGCCTCTCGGGTATTATTTTGGTACTTTTGTTATTTTTACACATGTTAATAAATTGTTGAACTTTATATGACGAGTCTATTTTCTTTCTCACCAGTTTACTAAATATTGTCTATTACTTGAAAATTCATTTGTATTTGGAATCTGCAAGCGAAAGCGGCAGTCGAACCCTGGGCAAAAACTTGGTAGCAGTACGACACACGTGGCACCCCTGCGGTACACGTGCTGCGCGTTACACATATATATCGCGCCGTATTGAGTAGTGTACGAAAAATGTGTACTAGTCTGGGCACCAGCCCCTGTTTTTTTCCGTCTTAATAGTCCGTTGTCGTCAGTCGTCAGTCGTCGGTTGTTAGTTAACATTTTAACATTTTCGACTATTTCTCAAAACCTCATGAACCAATTTCGATGCAATTTTGCAGAAACCTTCCTGGGCCAAAAGTTAACCAAAAATGTAATGATAAGATCTCCACCACCAAGGGGTATCATGCGCGGGGCCACACAAGGTCAAATTGAATTTACTTTCAAAAGCCTTTTCAAAACAGAGATATGGTATAATCAAATACCCTTCATAGGCGTAAGGATCTTAAGGTGCTTTATCGTAATCGTAAAATTTCATTGCCCACGGGTTTCACATTTCCCCATGGGTAGGGACTAAACTTTACTATAGTTGTTATTTCTTGATGGTTGGTTCAGTTGGTATTTGTTTTAGTCCCTGTTCATTAATTCTATTGAGGAGTTCCTGGTACTACACAACAGTGATGCCAGTTTATGTGTGTGAGATTGAAATCGCCAGCTATAATGTTATTGTATTTACTGTTTGTGTTTTCTGTAACCCAAGTGATAATTTTTCTAGGCTATCGATAGTAGCACTAGGTGGTCGGTAGTTCGAGTGTTTGAGTACAGATTTCCCTTTTGTTTTTACTTCTGCCTAAAAGGCTTCGCAGTTCGTTGGGCTATTTTCTTAACATTTGTACCAGAAAAATTGGACCCGGTAGCTATTGTTTATATAAAATCCGAACACCAATCCCAAATGTCAGTATTGATAAATTGTCATTCCTTTGTTACGATAACACAGTGTGAGTCATTAGCGCCTGCCAAGCATTGTTTTTCACACCCACAAAGACTAGCCGAGTTTCCTTTTTATTTGTGTAAGGTCATTGCTAAGGTCAGTCAGTCAGACTGTAATTAGTAAGTATGAGCTGTAATATATGCTTCATATATTAGTTAGTTGGTAACGATCACGAAGTTTATAAAACCATAAACTTGTCCTTTGTTGAATTGAATACACGCACAGTCACCAAACGCATTCAGCTCGCACAAAGCGGAGGCCGTTCTGACCATTACTGTTAAAACAAATGTAGGACGTTACAAAACCAAACCAGGCATAAATCTCGCACGCAGGCTATGTTTAAATGGCTATAGATGTTGACAGGTCGTTTTTTCACAAATAATATCAAAACAAATCAAAACCAAATCGACCTTATTACATCTATCAAGTATTTCATATCACCTAGGATTTGTAGCCATTCATTTTTCTAAATAGTTTTTTGTGCCAAAAAACCGAAAATTATATTCCATTCCACCATGTTTGCTATGCAACGCCAGTTTTGATTGGTTTAAAACCATGTATTATTTTCCAATAACCCACGCTCGTGCCAATAATACACGCTCGTGAGTCATTT
>NW_022982858.1:0-19457 GCF_902652985.1 Pecten maximus
AAAATAATTTTTTCCAACAATAGTTTTTAAAATTCGAAGGATACTCAATCTGGAGTTAGCTTTGCTATAAATATTAGAGATGTGATCAGACCATGTGCCTTTACTGTTAAATGTCAGACCTAAGTGAGTGTGGTGTTCAAGCTGTACAATTGGGGTATTATTAAATGAAAGTTGCGGATGATTGCTAGTGTGTCTTCGTGTGAAATTCATAGCTACAGTTTTATTTGGATTAAAAAGAATTTGCCATCGTTTTGCCCATTCAGATATAGACTCAAGGTCATTATTAAGCAAATTAGTAGGTGTCTGAAGGTCATCATTATCATTTACTACAACATAGAGAGAGGTATCATCTGCAAATAGTTTTATATGAGAGTTGACATTGTTAGTAATATCATTGATAAATAAAAGGAAGAGAAATGGTCCAAGGACAGATCCTTGAGGAACCCCTGTAGAAATAAGTTTGGTCCTAGATTTATAACCATCAAAGATTACCCTTTGTTTTCTGTCAGATAAGTAAGCCTTAAACCAATTATATAATTTGCCTTTAATACCATAACTTTTTAGCTTATGTAAAAGTCCTAAATGCCAAACCCGATCAAATGCTTTACTTATGTCACAGAAAACAAAACGTAGATCTTTGCCTTGGTCCAGATTACTAGTTATAGTATTATAAATATCAGTTAATTGATTAGTTGTTGAGTCTCTGGGTTGAAATCCTGACTGATGTACACTCAACATATTATGACTTGATATATAGTTAAATAAATATTTAAAAATAATCTTTTCCAAAATTTTGATTAAAATAGATGTAATGGCAATAGGCCTATAATTGCTGAGGTCACTGATATCTCCTTTACCTTTATAGAGAGCAGTAACATTTGATGTTTTAAGTACATCAGGTATTTCACCAGTAGACAAAGTTTTATTAAATAAAAGCATTAGAGGATATACTAATGCAGAAGTGTTCTTTACAATTATAGGTAAAATATCATCAGGACCAGCTGGTTTGTTTTTGTTAAGAATGTTAAATTGGTCAGAGACATCTTGTTCGGTTATAATAATATTAGAAAGTTCAAATGGAGAAAGGGGAGGTAATTCAGGCAAGTCAGTATCAGTAATATCGGATGCAATTGAAGTAAAATAGGAATTTAGTGCTTCGGCTTTATCTTGAGGGTGGATTAAGATTTTATTATTACATTTCAAAGGTTTATAATTAGTACTGGTGTTAGTTATTTTACCTATATTATTATTATTTTGCCGGTGAATTTATGCTCCAACAAATACATGTCAAGAGAACAGAGGGAAAAAGAGCTATAAAAACAACAAAAAGGATAGAAAAATATGGAAAGTCATGTGTTTTTTGCATTTTCTAATAAATTCCCAAAAGGAAATGAACTATAAAACGATTAGATATACTTCCATGAAGATGTACAAAGCACAATATACACAATTCTTTCAGATTTCGAGTCAGAGATGAGACACAGTTACTGTAGTTCTCATGTTAACGCCGAAAGGCCAGATAGAGTAATCATTTGTGCGATACTAAAAACTGTCTTAAGGTGAATCACTTACACAATCAACGGCTTGATTATTTTTTCTAAAACTATTTGAATATTACTAAATAACGTAGGGTGTGGAATTATTTTGACACTCACTTCTATGTGACATTTAAAACAAACAACGAATATTCCATTTCTAAATTCACAAAGGAAAACTTCATTCATTACAATCAATCCAATGACAACATGTCAACAATAAACCGACACATGTGCGCGTCATCGCATACCCGTACACAGGTGAAAAAGCCGAGTCACACTATGGGAGCGTGCTCGTGTAAAGATATTTTAATGAGGAAGTTATAATTTAAAAAAATAAATAAATCAGATACTTAAAGTTATTTGCATGAGCTATAACAAAATGTACTAGAATAACAAATTATAGTGACAGTCTACTCATCAGTGTAAAAATATATGTTCATATTTTATGTCACATATTATATCTGTACTTTAAATTAGACTACATACCCATATATGTGTAAGTCCGAATGTACTTATGACCACCTTATAATTCTTAAAAGAAAGTGTAAGTAGTCTCTGAATTAAGAGCAAATCTGATTTTTCAAGAATTACAAGCTGATACATATGTATATGTGCAGTACAAAGACATTATTATTTTTAAACTCGTAGAGAGAAATCTGAACACGTTTTTCAATCAATATAGTGGTTGATAACTATATACATACAGTATGTAGTACATCCATTGTATGGAAAATCATGTGTTTGTTTGTATTTTCAAATAAATTGCCAAAAGGAAATGAACTATCAAATGAGGAAATATATTTTATATATATATAGAGTAACTTGTGCGATAATAAAATCTGTCTTTAAGGGAATCACTTATACAATCAACAGCTTAATATTTTTTCTAAACTATTTGAATTCAACTGTATATTTGAACACTGGAAATATTTCAATAAATTGAACAAACATTATTTCAACACTGTTATAAACACATCTAGTAAAGCATATACACAAGCATGTAGTAAAACTAACTTAGAATTAATTATAATTATTAATGTTAATAATAATCATGAATCTATAGATCACAGAACCAACTCTTAGGGATGTTAACAATAATGTACTTCAGAAATTACGTAGGATGTAGACTTATTTTGAGACTCACTTTTATAAGATATATTTAAAACAAATAACGAATATTCCATTTCTGAATTCACATAGGAAAACTTCATTCCTTACGACAACATGTCAACAATAAACACCATGTATTATGTGATGAAACACGTGCGCGTCGTCGCATACCCGTACACAGGTGAAAAGCCGAGTCACACTATGGGAGTGTGCTCGTGTAAAGATACTTAATGAGCAAGTTATAATTCAATTTTTTTAAGATCGCTAGAATTATCTGCTTGAGCTATAACAAAATGTATTATAAAAACAATTATAGTGACAGTCAGTGTAAAAATATATGTTCCTATTTTATGTGATATATTATATCGGTACTTTAAGTTAGACTACATACCCATATATGTGCAAGTCCGAATGTACTTATGACCACCTTATAATTCTTAAAAGAAAATGTAAGTAGTCTTTTAATTAAGAGCAAATTTGATTCAAGTTTACACATATGTATATATGTAGTACAAAGACATTATTATAAACTCTTAGAGAGAAATCTGAACACATATTTTTCAAACTATAGAGTGGTTGATTACCATACAGTACACCCATTCTAAACTAGTATAGACATTTCATATGTATACAATCATTTATAATTACTATATATTAATGGGGAAAAAAGTTAAGCAAGTTCAGTCACTGGTTTAGTAATATACTACGTTCCTTCACATTTACAATGATCGATTACCTTCGGTGTTTTTCGACCAAGTCCACAAATGGGAAATCCTTAAGATAAACCAGGTTGTATTTGATTCTCTCCTGGGGGGACATCCTCCGACGTTTCTCCAGCAAAGACGATCGCCGTTTACTCACACTGTTTGGCAGGTCAGGTACGACACTAAAGCCTGAACCTTTTGGAAGTTTATATGCAGCGTTCATGATGTCATCCCGATCTAACAGGCTGCTTAACCTTATTATGATATTACGAGATCCCTCGGACCCTCCCGGGAGTCTGTGGACTGCTGTGAGGAGAACGGTGTTCGAAAAAGTTTCCTCCATTTTCAGGGTTTTCATAAGAAATTGCCTGACAGCCTTCTCAGTATTTCGTGGGGTTTCTTTTAAGTCACCCTTGATACCTCTAATTATCAAATTCCATTTCCTCCCCCACATATCTAATTTGACCCTCTCATTGTCTACTGTTGTGATTTTGTCCTCAATGTTTGGAACGGTCTGTTCATGGATAGTCCTTATGCTATCATTAGTATGGTCGGCGAATTGTTCTAAATTGGACACTTTTGTCTTAAGACACCCAACTTCTTCTTGTATATTAGATATTTGAAGGTGGAGTTTTACAAAACGCAGTTAATTGTTCACCGTTGGAAGTTTTGCCGAAATCATAACGTTTTTCTGTTGATCACATCACACTGGAGGTGCCCAAAAAGATCCGAAGCTCCTAGCAGCTCTATAAATGACGTCAGAACTGCACGTTGAGCGTCACCATATTCCGTAGTATTGTAACCCTGCGTCCGCGGTAGCGCGGTTAATTTTTCACCGATGGAAGTTTTGCCGAAATCATAACGTTTTCCTGTTGATCACATCCCACTGGATGTGCCCAAAAAGATCCGAAGCTCCTAGCAGCTCTAGAAATGACGTCAGAACTGCACGTTGAGCGTCACCATATTCCGTAGTATTGTAACCATGCGTCCGCGGTAGCGTGGTTAATTGTTCACCGTTGGAAGTTTTGCCGAAATCATTTCGTTTTTCTGTTGATCAGATCCCACTGGAGGTGCCCAAAAAGATCCGAAGCTCCTAGCAGCTCTAGAGATGACGTCAGAACTGCACGTTGAGCGTCACTATATTCCGTAGTAGTATTTAAACACGCGTCCGCGGTAGCGCGGTTAATTGTTCACCGATGAAATTTTGCCGAAATCATTACCTTTTTTCTGTTTGTCACATCCCACTGGAGGTGCCCAAAAAGATCCGAAGCTCCTAGCAGCTCTAGAAATGACGTCAGAACTGCACGTTGAGCGTCACCATATTCCGTAGTATGGTAACCTCACGTTCGCGGTAGCCAACCGTAGGGTTTCACCGATGGAAGTTTTTTCCGAAATCATTACGTTTTTCTGTTGATCAGATCCCACTGGAGGTGCCCACAAAGATCCGAAGCTCCTAGCAGCTCTATAAATGACGTCAGAACTGCACGTTGAGCGTCACCATATTCCTTAGTATTGTAACCCTGCGTCCGCGGTAGCGCGGTTAATTTTTCACCGATGGAAGTTTTGCCGAAATCATAACGTTTTCCTGTTGATCACATCCCACTGGAGGTGCCCAAAAGATCCGAAGCTCCTAGCAGCTCTAGAAATGACGTCAGAACTGCACGTTGAGCGTCACCATATTCAGTAGTATTGTAACCATGCGTCCGCGGTAGCGTGGTTAATTGTTCACCGATGGAAGTTTTGCCGAAATCATTTCGTTTTTCTGTTGATCACATCCCACTGGAGGTGCCCAAAAAGATCCGAAGCTCCTAGCAGCTCTAGAGATGACGTCAGAACTGCACGTTGAGCGTCACCATATTCCGTAGTATTTTAACCACGCGTCCGCGGTAGCGCGGTTAATTGTTCACCGATGAAATTTTGCCGAAATCATTACCTTTTTTCTGTTTGTCACATCCCACTGGAGGTGCCCAAAAAGATCCGAAGCTCCTAGCAGCTCTAGAAATGACGTCAGAACTGCACGTTAAGCGTCACCATATTCCGTAGTATAGTAACCTCACGTTCGCGGTAGCGCGGTTAATTGTTCACCGATGGAAGTTTTTTCCGAAATCATTACGTTTTCCTGTTGACCACATCCCACTGGAGGTGCCCAAAAAGATCCGAAGCTCCTAGCAGCTCTAGAAATGACGTAAGAACTGCACGTTAAGCGTCACCATATTCCGTAGTATGGTAACCTCACGTTCGCGGTAGCGCGGTTAATTGTTCACCGATGGAAGTTTTGCCGAAATCATTACGTTTTCCTGTTGACCACATCCCACTGGAGGTGCCCAAAAAGATTCGAAGCTCCTATCAGCTCTATAAATGACGTCAGAACTGCACGTTGAGCGTCACCATATTCCGTAGTATTGTAACCACGCGTCCGCGGTAGCGCGGTTAATTGTTCACCGGTGGAAGTTTTGCCGAAATCATAACGTTTTCCTTTTGATCACATCACACTGGAGGAGCCAAAAAAGATACGAAGCTCCTAGCAGCTCTAGAAATGACGTCAGAACTGCACGTTGAGCGTCACCATATTCCGTAATATTGTAACCACGCGGCCGCGGTAGGGTGGTTAATTGATCACCGTTGGAAGTTTTGCCGAAATGATAACGTTTTTCTGTTGATCACATCCCACTGGAGGTGCCCAAAAAGATCCGAAGCTCCTAGCAGATCTAGAAATGACGCCAGAACTGCACGTTGAGCGTCACCATATTCCGCAGTATTGTAACCACGCGGCCGCGGTAGGGTGGTTAATTGATCACCGTTGGAAGTTTTGCCGAAATCATAACGTTTTCTGTTGATCACATCCCACTGGAGGTGCCCAAAAAGATCCGAAGCTCCTAGCAGCTCTAGAAATGACGCCAGAACTGCACGTTGAGCGTCACCATATTCCGTAGTATTGTAACCACGCGTCCGCGGTAGCGCGGTTAATTGTTCACCGATGGAAGTTTTGCCGAAATCATAACGTTTTCCTGTTGACCACATCCCACTGGAGGTGCCCAAAAAGATTCGAAGCTCCTAGCAGCTCTATAAATGACGTCAGAACTGCACGTTGAGCGTCACCATATTCCGTAGTATTGTAACCACGCGGCCGCGGTAGGGTGGTTAATTGTTCACCGTTGGAATTTTTGCCGAAATCATAACGTTTTTCTGTTGATCACATCCCACTGGAGCCAAAAAGATCCGAAGCTCCTAGCAGCTCTAGAAATGACGCCAGAACTGCACGTTGAGCGTCACCATATTCCGTAGTATTGTAACCACGCGTCCGCGGTAGCGCGGTTAATTGTTCACCGGTGGAAGTTTTGCCGAAATCATAACGTTTTCCTTTTGATCACATCACACTGGAGGAGCCAAAAAAGATACGAAGCTCCTAGCAGCTCTAGAAATGACGTCAGAACTGCACGTTGAGCGTCACCATATTCCGTAGTATTGTAACCACGCGTCCGCGGTAGCGCGGTAAATTTTTTACCGATGGAAGTTTTGGCGAAATCATTACGTTTTCCTGTTGATCACATCCCACTGGAGGTGCCCAAAAAGATCCGAAGCTCCTAGCAGCTCTAGAAATGACGTCAGAACTGCACGTTGAGCGTCACCATATTCAGTAGTATTGTAACCATGCGTCCGCGGTAGCGTGGTTAATTGTTCACCGTTGGAAGTTTTGCCTAAATCATTTCGTTTTTCTGTTGATCACATCCCACTGGAGGTGCCCAAAAAGATCCGAAGCTCCTAGCAGCTCTAGAGATGACGTCAGAACTGCACGTTGAGCGTCACCATATTCCGTAGTATTTTAACCACGCGTCCGCGGTAGCGCGGTTAATTGTTCACCGATGAAATTTTGCCGAAATCATTACCTTTTTTCTGTTTGTCACATCCCACTGGAGGTGACCAAAAAGATCCGAAGCTCCTAGCAGCTCTAGAAATGACGTCAGAACTTCACGTTAAGCGTCACCATATTCCGTAGTATTGTAACCTCACGTTCGCGGTAGCGCGGTTAATTGTTCACCGATGGAAGTTTTTTCCGAAATCATTACGTTTTCCTGTTGACCACATCCCACTGGAGGTGCCCAAAAAGATCCGAAGCTCCTAGCAGCTCTAGAAATGACGTAAGAACTGCACGTTAAGCGTCACCATATTCCGTAGTATGGTAACCTCACGTTCGCGGTAGCGCGGTTAATTGTTCACCGATGGAAGTTTTGCCGAAATCATTACGTTTTCCTGTTGACCACATCCCACTGGAGGTGCCCAAAAAGATCCGAAGCCCCTAGCAGCTCTATAAATGACGTCAGAACTGCACGTTGAGCGTCACCATATTCCGTAGTATTGTAACCTCACGTTCGCGGTAGCGCGGTTAATTGTTCACCGATGGAAGTTTTTTCCGAAATCATTACGTTTTCCTGTTGACCACATCCCACTGGAGGTGCCCAAAAAGATCCGAAGCTCCTAGCAGCTCTAGAAATGACGTAAGAACTGCACGTTAAGCGTCACCATATTCCGTAGTATGGTAACCTCACGTTCGCGGTAGCGCGGTTAATTGTTCAACAATGGAAGTTTTGCCGAAATCATTACGTTTTCCTGTTGACCACATCCCACTGGAGGTGCCCAAAAAGATTCGAAGCTCCTATCAGCTCTATAAATGACGTCAGAACTGCACGTTGAGCGTCACCATATTCCGTAGTATTGTAACCACGCGTCCGCGGTAGCGCGGTTAATTGTTCACCGGTGGAAGTTTTGCCGAAATCATAACGTTTTCCTTTTAATCACATCACACTGGAGGAGCCAAAATAGATACGAAGCTCCTAGCAGCTCTAGAAATGACGCCAGAACTGCACGTTGAGCGTCACCATATTCCGTAGTATTGTAACCACGCGTCCGCGGTAGCGCGGTTAATTGTTCACCGATGGAAGTTTTGCCGAAATCATAACGTTTTCCTGTTGACCACATCCCACTGGAGGTGCCCAAAAAGATTCGAAGCTCCTAGCAGCTCTATAAATGACGTCAGAACTGCACGTTGAGCGTCACCATATTCCGTAGTATTGTAACCACGCGGCCGCGGTAGGGTGGTTAATTGTTCACCGTTGGAAGTTTTGCCGAAATCATAACGTTTTTCTGTTGATCACATCCCACTGGAGGTGCCCAAAAAGATCC
Organism: Pecten maximus; assembly: GCF_902652985.1. Classification (NCBI taxonomy): domain Eukaryota; kingdom Metazoa; phylum Mollusca; class Bivalvia; order Pectinida; family Pectinidae; genus Pecten; species Pecten maximus. The sequence continues at coordinate 8,534 of NW_022982858.1, forward strand.
GAAGCTCCTAGCAGCTCTAGAAATGACGCCAGAACTGCACGTTGAGCGTCACCATATTCCGTAGTATTGTAACCACAGCGTCCGCGGTAGCGCGGTTAATTGTTCACCGGGGGAAGTTTTGCAGAAATCATAACGTTTTCCTTTTGATCACACACTGGAGGTTCCCATAAAAGATACGAAGCTCCTAGCAGCTCTAGAAATGACGTCAGAACTGCACGTTGAGCGTCACCATATTCCGTAGTATTGTAACCACGCGTCCGCGGTAGCGCGGTAAATTTTTCACCGATGGAAGTTTTTGGCGAAATCATTACGTTTTCCTGTTGATCACATCCCACTGGAGGTGCCCAAAAAGATCCGAAGCTCCTAGCAGCTCTATAAATGACGTAAGAACTGCACGTTCAGCGTCACCATATTCCGTAGTATGGGTAACCTCACGTTCGCGGTAGCGCGGTTAATTGTTCACCAAAAATTTTTTGGGGGAAATCTTTTTCGTTTTCTTTGATCAGATCCCACAGGTAAAAAAACCCAAGCTCTCCTCTAAGATACTCAAATTTACTTTTTTTTTCCCCCAACCTAATTTTAAGGGTTTCCCTTGGCTTTAAATTTTTCATTTAAAAATTTTTTATTTTAATTTTAAAATACATAATTTATCTTTAAATGTTTTTTACAAAAGACCGAAAGGGGCTTGATAATCTTTTTATTCCTAAATGTATTTTAATTAACCTAATTACTTTAAAAACCAGAACCCCTTAAATTATATTAAATTTCCCCTAATTTTTAAAAATTAAATATTTTTCTTTTTTTAAAAAAATTTAAAAATTAATCATATATTTGATTTTCAAAAAGTACAGAAACCTTTGAAAAATTATATGAACACAAAAAGGTTTTTTTAAATTCAGAATCTTTTAAACCTAAAATAGGATGCAAACAAGTCCTAATAAAGTCAAAAACAAAAAATGAATGTTTTATTAAAAAGGCATTAAAAAAATAAAGTTTTCTTCCCTGGGGGCCCCCTTAAAAATTCCCTCTTTTGGGTTTTGGGAAATTTTCCCCCAAAAGATCTTTTTTGTTTTCAAATTGACAAAAAATATATAAGTTTTTCGGAACACAATATTTTAAAATTAAAGGGTTTCTAAAATTGGATTTGTTTTTGTATAAAATTAGAGATGTGACAGACCGGGCCCTTATGGGTTTTAAATTCACCTAAGTGAGTGTGGTGTTAACTTTTACTTGGGGGTTTAAAAAAAATTTTAGTTATGTGTCTTCTGTTTAAAATTTGCTGTTTTATTTGGAAAAAAATTTGATTTTTTCCCCTTCAGTTTAACAAAAGTATTATTAACAAAATTATGGGGTTTTGGGTCTCTTTCTTTTAAACCTAAAGGAGGTACTTTGCAAATAGTTTATATAAGGTTTTTTTTTTTTAAAATTTTTCATTTTGATAAAAAAAGGAAGGATGGCCGGACGTCCTTGAGAACCCCTTAAAAAATTTTTGGGTTTTAATTTATCCCCATTAAAAGTTTTACCCTTTTTTTCGTAAAATAAGCCTTAAACCAATTATAAAAATTTCCAAACCAAAACTTTTTGTTGTAAAAGTTAAATGCCAAACCCTTTCGGTTTACTTTGAAGAAAAAAAAGGATTTTCCCTGGTCCAATTCAGTTAGTAATTATAAAATTATTTAATTGATTAGTTTTTTATCTTGGGTTTAAATTGATTTACATCAAATTTATAATTTTTTTTATTTAAAAATATTTAAAAATATTTTTCCAAAATTTTGTTAAAAAAATTAAGGCAAAGGCCAAAAAAATTGCTAGTCATGTTTTTTTTTCCCTTTAAAAAGGAAGTAACTTTTTTTTTTAGTAATTCGGATTTCACCATTCCCCAATTTTTAAAAAAAACTTAGGGGAAAAGAGAATTTTTTTTCTATGTAAAAAACAGGAAGGGTTTTGGTTTTTTTTAAAATTTTTGGGAAAAATTTGGGAAAAATTTTGGTAAAGGGGGGGGGTTTGGGAGTAAAAATGGGTCAAGAAAAAATGGATTTGTTGGGGAGGGGGGGAAAGAATTAATTTAAAGGAAAAGATGGTGTTGTTTTTTAAAAGGGCGGAATTTAGGGCCAAAAAAAAATGAAAGCGGGAAAAACTAAAAAAAAAAAAGGATAGAAAAAGGAAAGCAGGGCACAAAAATTCCCAAAAAAGACTTAAAAGGGGAAGATATACCAAAGAGGGTAAAAAGGGGGAAAAAAATTTTTGATTTGAGTAAAGGGTTTTGAACCAAAGAACGCCAAAAAGGCCAATGAGTAATCATTTTGCGATACAAAAACGCTTAAGGTAAATCACTTACAAAATAAACGGCTTGTTTTATTTTTTTCTAAAAACTATTTGAATATTCTAAATAACGTGGGTGGGGAATTTTTTTGAACTACTTCATGTGAATTTAAAACAAAAACGAATTTCCATTTCAAAATTCAAAAAGGAAACTTCATTCATTACAATCAATCCAATGACAACAGTCAACAAAAAACCGAAAATGTGCGGTTCGCCCCTAAAGGTGAAAAACCCGAGTCACCTAGGGGAGGTGCTCGGTAAAGATATTTTATGGGGGGAATTTAAAATTTTAAAAAAAAAAATAAATCAGATATTTTAAAGTTATTTGTGAGCTTCAAAATGTACTAAATAACAATTAGGACATTCTCATCATGAAAAAATTATGTTCATATTTTATGTCAAATTATATCTGTACTTTAAATTTAGACTACAACCCTATATGTGAAAGCCAAATGTACTTAGACCACCTTAAAATTTCCCTTAAAAGAAAGTGTAATTTAGTCTCTGAATTAAAGACAAATCGTTTTTCAAGTTTTAAAATTTATCAATTATTTCTTCAAAGCCCTATTATTTTTAAACCGAGAGAGAACTGAACCGTTTTTCAATAAATATAGGGGTTTAACTATATACATCGATAGACATCTTTTTGGAAAAATCATGTGTTTTTTTTATTTTCAAAAAATCCCAAAAAGGAAAAGAACATCAAATGGGGAAAATTTATTTATATATAAATAATAACTTGTGCGAAATAAAATTGTCTTTAAAGGGAAAACCTTATAAAACAACATTTTTTTTTTTTTTCAAAACTATTTGAATTCAAGTATTTTAAACCCTGGAAAATTTCAAAAAATTTGAAAAAAAATTTTTTTTCAAACTTTTAAAAACACATCTAGAAAAAGCATTACACAAGCATGAGAAAAAACTAACTAAAATTTAATTAAATTATTAATGTAAAATAACATGATCTATGATCAAAAACCCAAACCTTTTAGGATTTTTAACAAAAATGTATTTTCAAATTACGTAGGATGTGATTATTTGAGACTCACTTTTATAAGATATTTCAAATAACGATATTCCTTTTGCTGTAAATTTTCACCATGGAATTTTTGCCGAAATGCAATAAACGTTTTCCTGTTGAATCACTCCCCTGGAGGTGCCCAAAAAGATCCGAAGTCCCTAGCAGCTCTAGAAATGACTCAACTGAGCGTTTACGTCACATTTTCGTGTAATGTACGCATGCGTCCGCGGTAGCGTGGTTACATTTGTTAACTTTGGAAGTCTTTGCCGAAATATTTTCCGTTTTTTGTGTTGATCACATCCACTGGAGGTGCCCAAACTCCGAACCCTACACTCTAAAGATGAAGTCAGAACTGCACGTTTGACGTCACTATATTCCTAGAAATTTTACCACGCTTCCGCGTATAGGCGGTTAATTTTCACGATGAAATTTGTGCCGAATCATACCTTTTTTCTGTTTGTCACATCCCACTGGAGGTGCCCAAAAAGATCCGAAGCTCCTAGCAGCTCTAGAAATGACGTCAGAACTGCACGTTGAGCGTCACCATATTCCGTAGTATTGTAACCACGGCGTCCGCGGTAGCGCGGTTTAATTGTTCACCGATGGAAGTTTTGCCGAAATCATAACGTTTTCCTGTTGATCACATCCCACTGGAGGTGCCCAAAAAGATCCGAAGCTCCTAGCAGCTCTAGAAATGACGTCAGAACTGCACGTTGAGCGTCACCATATTCCGTAGTATTGTAACCACGCGTCCGCGGTAGCGCGGTTAATTGTTCACCGATGGAAGTTTTGCCGAAATCATTACGTTTTCCTGTTGATCACATCCCACTGGAGGTGCCCAAAAAGATCCGAAGCTCCTAGCAGCTCTAGAAATGACGTCAGAACTGCACGTTGAGCGTCACCATATTCCGTAGTATTGTAACCACGCGTCCGCGGTAGCGCGGTTAATTGTTCACCGATGGAAGTTTTGCCGAAATCATAACGTTTTCCTGTTGATCACATCCCACTGGAGGTGCCCAAAAAGATCCGAAGCTCCTAGCAGCTCTAGAAATGACGTCAGAACTGCACGTTGAGCGTCACCATATTCCGTAGTATTGTAACCACGCGTCCGCGGTAGCGCGGTTAATTGTTCACCGATGGAAGTTTTGCCGAAATCATAACGTTTTCCTGTTGATCACATCCCACTGGAGGTGCCCAAAAAGATCCGAAGCTCCTAGCAGCTCTAGAAATGACGTCAGAACTGCACGTTGAGCGTCACCATATTCCGTAGTATTGTAACCACGCGTCCGCGGTAGCGCGGTTAATTGTTCACCGATGGAAGTTTTGCCGAAATCATAACGTTTTCCTGTTGATCACATCCCACTGGAGGTGCCCAAAAAGATCCGAAGCTCCTAGCAGCTCTAGAAATGACGTCAGAACTGCACGTTGAGCGTCACCATATTCCGTAGTATTGTAACCACGCGTCCGCGGTAGCGCGGTTAATTGTTCACCGATGGAAGTTTTGCCGAAATCATAACGTTTTCCTGTTGATCACATCCCACTGGAGGTGCCCAAAAAGATCCGAAGCTCCTAGCAGCTCTAGAAATGACGTCAGAACTGCACGTTGAGCGTCACCATATTCCGTAGTATTGTAACCACGCGTCCGCGGTAGCGCGGTTAATTGTTCACCGATGGAAGTTTTGCCGAAATCATAACGTTTTCCTGTTGATCACATCCCACTGGAGGTGCCCAAAAAGATCCGAAGCTCCTAGCAGCTCTAGAAATGACGTCAGAACTGCACGTTGAGCGTCACCATATTCCGTAGTATTGTAACCACGCGTCCGCGGTAGCGCGGTTAATTGTTCACCGATGGAAGTTTTGCCGAAATCATAACGTTTTCCTGTTGATCACATCCCACTGGAGGTGCCCAAAAAGATCCGAAGCTCCTAGCAGCTCTAGAAATGACGTCAGAACTGCACGTTGAGCGTCACCATATTCCGTAGTATTGTAACCACGCGTCCGCGGTAGCGCGGTTAATTGTTCACCGATGGAAGTTTTGCCGAAATCATAACGTTTTCCTGTTGATCACATCCCACTGGAGGTGCCCAAAAAGATCCGAAGCTCCTAGCAGCTCTAGAAATGACGTCAGAACTGCACGTTGAGCGTCACCATATTCCGTAGTATTGTAACCACGCGTCCGCGGTAGCGCGGTTAATTGTTCACCGATGGAAGTTTTGCCGAAATCATAACGTTTTCCTGTTGATCACATCCCACTGGAGGTGCCCAAAAAGATCCGAAGCTCCTAGCAGCTCTAGAAATGACGTCAGAACTGCACGTTGAGCGTCACCATATTCCGTAGTATTGTAACCACGCGTCCGCGGTAGCGCGGTTAATTGTTCACCGATGGAAGGTTTTGCCGAAATCATACGTTTTCCTGTTGATCACATCCACTGGAGGTGCCCAAAAAGATCCGAAGCTCCTAGCAGCTCTAGAAATGACGTCAGAACTGCACGTTGAGCGTCACCATATTCCGTAGTATTGTAACCACGCGTCCGCGGTAGCGTGGTTAATTGTTCACCGATGGAAGTTTTGCCGAATATCATTACGTTTTCCTGTGATCACATCCCACTGGAGGTGCCCAAAAAGATCCTAAGCTCCTAGCAGCTCTAGAAATGACGTCAGAACTGCACGTTGAGCGTCACCATATTCCGTAGTATTGTAACCACGCGTCCGCGGTAGCGCGGTTAATTGTTCACCGATGGAAGTTTTGCCGAAATCATTACGTTTTCCTGTTGATCACATCCCACTGGAGGTGCCCAAAAAGATCCGAAGCTCCTAGCAGCTCTAGAAATGACGTCAGAACTGCACGTTGAGCGTCACCATATTCCGTAGTATTGTAACCACGCGTCCGCGGTAGCGCGGTTAATTGTTCACCGATGGAAGTTTTGCCGAAATCATTACGTTTTCCTGTTGATCACATCCCACTGGAGGTGCCCAAAAGATCCGAAGCTCCTAGCAGCTCTAGAAATGACGTCAGAACTGCACGTTGAGCGTCACCATAGTCCGTAGTATTGTAACCACGCGTCCGCGGTAGCGCGGTTAATTGTTCACCGATGGAAGTTTTGCCGAAATCATAACGTTTTCCTGTTGATCACATCCCACTGGAGGTGCCCAAAAAGATCCGAAGCTCCTAGCAGCTCTAGAGATGACGTCAGAACTGCACGTTGAGCGTCACCATATTCCGTAGTATTGTAACCACGCGTCCGCGGTAGCGTGGTTAATTGTTCACCGATGGAAGTTTTGCCGAAATCATAACGTTTTCCTGTTGATCACATCCCACTGGAGGTGCCAAAAAAGATCCGAAGCTCCTAGCAGCTCTAGAAATGACGTCAGAACTGCACGTTGAGCGTCACCATATTCCGTAGTATTGTAACCTACGCTTTCCGCGGTAAGCGTGGTTAATTGTTCACCGATGGAAGTTTTGCCGAATCAAAACGGTTTCCTGTTGATCACATCCCACTGGAGGTGCCCAAAAAGATCCGAAGCTCCTAGCAGCTCTAGAAATGACGTCAGAACTGCACGTTGAGCGTCACCATATTCCGTAGTATTGTAACCCACGCGTCCGCGGGTAGGGTGGTTAATTGTTCACCGATGGAAATTTGCCGAAATCATAACGTTTTCCTGTTGATCACATCCCACTGGAGGTGCCCAAAAAGATCCGAAGCTCCTAGCAGCTCTAGAAATGACGTCAGAACTGCACGTTGAGCGTCACCATGTTCCGTAGTATTGTAACCACGCGTCCGCGGTAGCGCGGTTAATTGTTCACCGATGGAAGTTTTGCCAAATCATTACGTTTTCCTGTTGATCACATCCACTGGAGGTGCCCAAAAAGATCCGAAGCTCCTAGCGCTCTAGAAATGACGTCAGAACTGCACGTTGAGCGTCACCATATTCCGTAGTATTGTAACCACGCGTCCGCGGTAGCGCGGTTAATTGTTCACCGATGGAAGTTTTGCCGAAATCATAACGTTTTTCCTGTTTATCACATCCCACTGGAGGTGCCCAAAAAAGATCCGAAGCTCCTAGCAGCTCTAGAAATGACGTCAGAACTGCACGTTGAGCGTCACCATATTCCGTAGTATTGTAACCACGCGTCCGCGGTAGCGCGGTTAATTGTTCACCGATGGAAGTTTTGCCGAAATCATAACGTTTTCCTGTTGATCACATCCCACTGGAGGTGCCCAAAAAAGATCCGAAGCTCCTAGCAGCTCTAGAAATGACGTCAGAACTGCACGTTGAGCGTCACCATATTCCGTAGTATTGTAACCACGCGTCCGCGGTAGCGCGGTTAATTGTTCACCGATGGAAGTTTTGGCCGAATCATTAACGTGTTTCCTGTTGATCACATCCCACTGGAGGTGCCCAAAAAGATCCGAAGCTCCTAGCAGCTCTAGAAATGACGTCAGAACTGCACGTTGAGCGTCACCATATTCCGTAGTATTGTAACCCACGCGTCCGCGGTAGCGTGGTTAATTGTTCACCGATGGAAGTTTTGCCGAAATCATTAACGTTTTCCCTGTTGATCACATCCCACTGGAGGTGCCAAAAAGATCCGAAGCTCCTAGCAGCTCTAGAAATGACGTCAGAACTGCACGTTGAGCGTCACCATATTCCGTAGTATTGTAACCACGCGTCCGCGGTAGCGCGGTTAATTGTTCACCGATGGAAGTTTTGCCGAATCATTAACGTGTTCCTGTTGATCACATCCCACTGAGGTGCCCAAAAAGATCCGAAGCTCCTAGCAGCTCTAGAAATGACGCCAGAACTGCACGTTGAGCGTCACATATTCCGTAGTATTGTAACCACGCGTCCGCGTAGCGCGGTTAATTGTTCACCGATGGAAGTTTTGCCGAAATCAAAATGTTTTCCTGTTGATCACATCCCACTGGAGGTGCCCAAAAAGATCCGAAGCTCCTAGCAGCTCTAGAGAATGACGTCAGAACTGCAACGTGAGCGTCACCCATATTCCGTAGTATTGTAACCACGCGTCCGCGGTGCGCTGGTTAATTGTTCACCGATGGAAGTTTTGCCGAATCATATACGTTTTCCTGTTGATACACATCCCCACTTGGAGGTGCCCAAAAGATCCGAAGCTCCTAGCAGCTCTAGAATGACGTCAGAACTGCACGTTGAGCGTCACCATGTTCCGTAGTATTGTAACCACGCGTTCGCGGTAGCGCGGTTAATTGTTCACCTGATGGAAGTTTTGCCGAAATCATTACGTTTTCCTGTTGATCACATCCCACTGGAGGTGCCCAAAAAGATCCGAAGCTCCTAGCAGCTCTAGAAATGACGTCAGAACTGCACGTTGAGCGTCACCATTCCGTAGTATTGTAACCACGCGTCGCGGTAAGCGTGTTAATTGTTCACCGATGGAAGTTTTGCCGAAATCATTAGGTTTTCCTGTTGATCACATCCCACTGGGGTGCCCAAAAAGGTCCGAAGCTCCTAGCAGCTCAAAATGACGTCAGAACTGCCGTTGACCGTCACCATATTCCGTAGTATTGTTAACCACGCGTCCGCTGGTAGCGCTGGTTAATTGTTCACCGATGGAAGTTTTGCCGAAATCATTACGTTTTCCTGTCATCACATCCCACTGGAGGGTGCCCAAAAAGATCCAAGCTCCTAGCAGCTCTAGAAATGACGTCAGAACTGCACGTTGAGCGTCACCATATTCCGTAGTATTGTAACCACGCGTCCGCGGTAGCGTGGTTAATTGTTCACCGATGGAAGTTTTGCCGAAATCATAACGTTTTCCTGTTGATCACATCCCACTGGAGGTGCCCAAAAAGATCCGAAGCTCCTAGCAGCTCTAGAAATGACGTCAGAACTGCACGTTGAGCGTCACCATATTCCGTAGTATTGTAACCACGCGTCCGCGGTAGCGCGGTTAATTGTTCACCGATGGAAGTTTTGCCGAAATCATAACGTTTTCCTGTTGATCACATCCCACTGGAGGTGCCCAAAAAGATCCGAAGCTCCTAGCAGCTCTAGAAATGACGTCAGAACTGCACGTTGAGCGTCACCATATTCCGTAGTATTGTAACCACGCGTCCGCGGTAGCGTGGTTAATTGTTCACCGATGGAAGTTTTGGCCGAAATCATTAACGTTTTCCTGTTGATCACATCCCACTGGAGGTGCCCAAAAGATCCGAAGCTCCTAGCAGCTCTAGAAATGACGTCAGAACTGCACGTTGAGCGTCACCATATTCCGTAGTATTGGTAACCACGCGTCCGCGGTAGCGCGGTTTAATTGTTCACCGATGGAAGTTTTGCCGAAATCATAACGTTTTCCTGTTGATCACATCCCACTGGAGGTGCCCAAAAAGATCCGAAGCTCCTAGCAGCTCTAGAAATGACGTCAGAACTGCACGTTGAGCGTCACCATATTCCGTAGTATTGTAACCACGCGTCCGCGGTAGCGCGGGTTATTGTTCACCGATGGAAGTTTTGCCGAAATCATAACGTTTTCCTGTTGATCACATCCCACTGGGGTGCCCAAAAAGATCCGAAGCTCCTAGCAGCTCTAGAAATGACGTCAGAACTGCACGTTGAGCGTCACCATATTCCGTAGTATTGTAACCACGCGTCCGCGGTAGCGTGGTTAATTGTTCACCGATGGAAGTTTTGCCGAAATCATTACGTTTTCCTGTTGATCACATCCCACTGGAGGTGCCCAAAAAGATCGAAGCTCCTAGCAGCTCTAGAAATGACGTCAGAACTGCACGTTGAGCGTCACCATATTCCGTAGTATTGTAACCACGCGTCCGCGGTAGCGCGGTTAATTGTTCACCGATGGAAGTTTGCCGAAATCATAACGTTTTCCTGTTTATCACATCCCACTGGAGGTGCCCAAAAAGATCCGAAGCTCCTAGCAGCTCTAGAAATGACGTCAGAACTGCACGTTGAGCGTCACCATATTCCGTAGTATTGTAACCACGCGTCCGCGGTAGCGCGGTTAATTGTTCACCGATGGAAGTTTTGCCGAAATCATTAACGTTTTCCTGTTGATCACATCCCACTGGAGGTGCCCAAAAAGATCCGAAGCTCCTAGCAGCTCTAGAAATGACGTCAGAACTGCACGTTGAGCGTCACCATATTCCGTAGTATTGTAACCACGCGTCCGCGGTAGCGCTGGTTAATTGTTCACCGATGGAAGTTTTGCCGAAATCATAACGTTTTCCTTTGATCACATCCCACTGGAGGTGCCCAAAAAGATCCGAAGCTCCTAGCAGCTCTAGAAATGACGTCAGAACTGCACGTTGAGCGTCACCATATTCCGTAGTATTTTAACCACGCGTCCGCGGTAGCGCGGTTATTGTTCAGCGCGATGGAATTTTGCCGAAATCATAACGTTTTCTGTTATCACATCCCACTGGAGGTGCCAAAAAAGATCCGAAGCTCCTAGCAGCTCTAGAAATTACGTCAGAACTGCACGTTGAGCGTCACCAATATTCCGCGTAGTATTGTAACCACCGTCCGCGGTAGCGCGGTTATTGTTCACCGATTGGAGTTTGCCGAAATCATAACGTTTTTTTCCCC
>NW_022982859.1:0-18443 GCF_902652985.1 Pecten maximus
AACTTTACTTAGCTTAACGAAACTATAATAAGAACTTAAGTACTACTCATCCAGGACTTACACATTCACTTAGCGCCTGTTTCCCTGTAGTTTTTATGTATCTGTGAGCAGTCTGTTTTTATTTCTGCACGTTTTGAGTCGAACGGGTTAGTACCGATTTCACTGTAGATATGGTACACTTTTCCTAGTGTTTGTTCTTTAAGTAAATTTACTTCAGTGGGGGTTTCACTTCGGTCTCATCGCTCTATGTCTGCGTGATACTTATGTTGATGGCCAGATTCATACTTTCCTTCCCTTTAGTTTTTAAGTGGTGTTCAAGAGTAGTTGGTAAACGTCTGGGAATCCATACATTTCGTGTTGTCTTCGTACCTTAGAGAAGAATCTGCCGGACTTGAAGTGCATCACTGCTAGTTGTTGATGGGCCACTTGAGAGTCTATACTACCGTCTCTGGTGATAATACTACGAAACAGGTTCAGGATGTTCTTGTGGATTAATGTCTCGACTGGCTATAACCAAAGAAGTTCTAGGGTTATAACTGACGGAAATCTATACGTAGTATGTTCCTCCTGGCGTAGCGACTCTCGTTGCAATGCCTCTAATAGCTCGCCGTGGAATCCAGCGCCTATTAACAGGTAAGCTCTCTTTCTGTCTGCCTGTACCTTTTTTCGATATCAAAGTCCTTTTTATGTTTCTATTAACTCTTAAATGATCATTTCCCTCCATAAATTCCAGTGGCTGGTCTTCTAACTTAAGAGGATATTGGTGGTGGTGAATTGGATCACCTTGCTCTTGAGTGGGTTTGGTTGTATCTTGCCCTCACCCCTACTTCTAAAGGTATTTACCTAGTATAATAAGGTCTGCATATCCTTCTTTGATTTTGCCAGTAGCGCAGCACATGTTACGTGTGGTATCAAGATTGTTCAAAACCCATTAGGAGTGGCTTATTGTACCTCTTGTAATGCATTGAGGACTGTCTGACTCATGCCGTATGGGAAGGTATCCGACACTGATCACTTACATTGATAGCTTGGGCATTAAACCAGCCCCCCCCCCCCCCCCCCCCCCCCCCCCCCCCTGGATACTGTCCGAGTACAGTTGTCTGTGGAGTACCTGGTGTTCCATAACGTCAAAGGCCTACTTTGTATCCAATGTCGTTAAAAACGGGGATGATATCATTGGTATGGCTTTCGTTACAAGTAATGCAGAGCTAAGAGAAGAATATTCCCGTTGTAAAGACGGAACTCAGTGGGGTCAAAGATAGAAGCACTTCACCTTTGTGGTTTCCAACCTAGAACACAGTACTATTGAGTATATTCCTAGACTTGCCACATTGTGTATAGTCTCACAACTCTGACCGTTCTATTATTGATAATTCTCTCTAAGTTTGCTAAGTTTGACAGCTGCCTGAATTTAACTTCCGTATGTGTTTTTTTCGGTTGCGTTGTAATTGTGATTCCATGATTTATCTCGGATAGATATCCTTGTCAAAGCTTGCCCATTTTGGTTTGCTGGATTGCAGTGTTTTTGATGATTTTACTTTCCCTAATGATATCTTTGAAAAGGCAATGTGATCTTCACCGTTTGTGGATATTCTTTCCGGTTGCAGAACATATAGTCACTTTCGGCATTTCTGGTTAATAAACAGGATGTCAAAATATGATTCTGTGATGATTTAACTTCGGTTTACAAATTCAGTTAGCTGTCTCTGTCATTATTTTCTGTCGTAAGAATGAGCCATTGAAACCAACACATTTGAAGTTCAATCAAGAAATTCATGGATTGTTGAACTTCCACGAGAAGGCAAGACCAATATGTTCCCTCCATCCGGATGTTCTGTGATCTTGATATGAATGTCAATGCTATAGATTACGGCAACTCCACCATAGCCTTTAGGAACATGTGTTGATTTGATCGGAGTCCATAGACTTACTGTGTGCAGAGTGATGAGGAGTTCAGCTTGTCTTATTGGAATTCAAAGAGCCAGTGCTGACGTAGGCAGAACATATCAGTGGTCTTCAGCATGGCCTCCAAAAGTGACTGTTTGGAGTGTCTCTTCTTAACATTACGGGAAGCTAGAACGAGTAGTTTCTGATGTTTTCTCTCCTGACCTACAATATTTGTAACCACAGAGACATTCTCATGAATCTAAATTAACCAGCAAGCTAAGATAACGATGGGTCAAATGTTATCGCGACTGATCTATATATTGACCTTTCCTACCAACTCGATATCTGCCAGTTGTCCCTTGAGACTGAATAAGACCGGAATTACCAACAAAGGTAAGGCCTTAAGTAATATCTTGAGTTAACAATGTTTGATAAAATGTTTTGATTATGAACCTAAAAAAGTTTTACATTTGTTCTAATATTCCATGTTACAATGCGCTGTAACATTTTCTGATTGACGTTTTCCTTCTTATAGCGTAACCCCGTTCCCCGATGATGTATAACATTTTATGGGACTGTTAACATGCTTTTCCACTCCGGGGGTAACGTTGACTCTCACTTTCTGCTCCTCTGGAATGCCATGACAAAATCAAAGACTAGCGACTAGCAATTCGGTTGGTGTAAGAAAAAAACATCAAATATCTTTAAGCTGATGTGTTTCTTTTAACGGCTATATAGGATCGACAATCCGACAATTTTTCTATATGTCAACCTCAAGATTTGTTTGAAGAACAAAGTAAGCAACTAGTTTATTTGTTTTTCCACAAGAATGTGGAAAGTGAGCTTTCGATTTTGTCATGACCCTTTCCGGGAGCACAAAGAGCGAAAGGGAATGATACAGGTACCAATTCGAATTAAAGATATATGCGGAGATAAATATTGAATAATGAATGAAAGATAATATAAGTGTACTTTTCGTTTCCGATTATTCAGAAAATATGATGGTGTACAAGGCCAATTGGCTACCGTTAGTGGCAGTCTTTGTAAGTGTAGCAAATGGTGTAACTTACAAGACGCTGCGTACTCCATCTGGACCCGTCAGAGGCATTGCCATTCAGAACAGGAATCAATCAGTATATCAGTATCGAAATATTCCTTATGCAAAACCACCTGTCGGAAACTTGAGGCTTAGAAAACCAGTTCCATTTGGTAGTTGGACAAACGTCCTGGATGCAACATCGTTCGGACCGTCATGTATGCAAGATCCAAAATATATTTCAAACATACTCGAAAATACGCAAAGGTCGGAAGACTGTCTTCAATTAAATGTGTACACACCATACAATGCTTCCCTAACAAACAGAAAAAGTGTAATGATCTGGATACACGGAGGGGGATATATATTTGGCCAAGGCACCATTTACGATGCGTCACCTCTCACTAATGTAGGAGATGTTATTGTTGTCACGGTGAATTATCGTTTAGGACTTCTCGGATTTCTGAGTACAATGGACGATGCTTCGTTGGGAAATTACGGTCTGTGGGATCAGCGGCTTGCAATTCAATGGGTAAAGCAAAACATCGCTGCATTTGGTGGGGATCCGAACTCAATTACACTTTTCGGTGAATCAGCTGGCTCCATGAGTGTAGCCTTGCATGCTCTTATTCCCAAAAACCAAGGACTATTCCAACGCGTTATCGGTGAAAGTGGACCTGCTAATTCTCCTTCATCAATGAGTTTAGAGGCTAAGAAGGTGTCTAGAGGATATGGTATTTTCCTTCATTGCATAAATGAACATGATGCAAATTTCGACTCATCCGTCCTTGTTCAGTGTTTGAGAGGAAAATCCGCTGCAGAAATTATACAAGCCCAAATGGATTTAAATGAAGGAAAGTATAGAGACAATCAAATAGCAATGAGAGATGCACCTGTAGTTGATGGTGATCTTATTAAAGCTTTTCCCGTAGATGTGATGGCAAATATCTCTTCAGAGGGCTCCTGTTTTTTCCGAACCTTGGATGCTATGTTTGGCAATACAGACGCTGAAGGTTCAATACTGCTGGACATCAATATGAATGATTTAGAACGTCAATATAATTTTAATGTTTCACTTGGTATACCAACTCGATTTTTATGTGATGTTCTTTCTCCTGAGTATGCGAAGGACCTCTTCGAGGGAAACATGGCCGCCGCTGACGCCATCTGTCAAAAATACAGCAAAATTAATGACATTGAGCAAAGCAGAAGTGTCATCAACTTGTACACAGATGGCATTATGGTAGCCCCTACGGTCAGCACTCTCGACTGCCACTCATCTCCTGGATTGACCATGGGCAGGAATACATTTCAGTATATGTTCACCAAGGAACCAAAGAGTACGAACGAACGCCCTTCTTGGTTCACTGGGGCAAGCCATGCCGCTGAACTTTCCTATTTGTTCTCGTTTGCTGGTTCCAAAGCAGATGACCCATTGCTGTCTTTGATCATGATGACATACTGGGCAAATTTCGCTAAGACCGGGTAAGCTAAGCATTGCTTTGTAATGTTTCTTTTCTGAACAAATTCAATACAATTTCAAAGTGCATGATAGTTACTGTTTCGAAAATAGCCCATGGAACTTTCGCCCTGTAGGAAAACTGTAATAACCATTTTCGGTAGAATACACAATTACCACTCCCCATCGACCACAAAGGAACTTAAGCATTACAAAACATTCTGACATTGACTTATTTATGAATGGATGCATCCACTATATATGCAAAATGTTATATAGACGTTCCGATTTGAATCGTAATTAAGTGTCATATTTTCAGTGTATAGTGTCATATGTACGTTTACAGCATTTGATATCAAAATATCTAGCAATTTTTACGTCGTATGATTTAATGACGTATGACGCTGTGTTCTGTTTGTTTTTACTGTCTCAGTTTTTCTTATGTAATAAATTCCGTTGATGTAAAATATGCTATCGATCACTGTACATTGTTTTGATATCTAATCAATAATATTCGTACCACAAAAAAAGACTGAGATAACATGAACATTTCCCTGTTATATTTTTGTCTCTCCTATCACAACACATGTAATATAAATGATGCTGACACAAATTTAAAATCCAGTGTCCCTTTTTCTATAGAAAACATACTTTTATGAAACAAATATCTGTTGTTTTTGTTTACAGTTCACCAAATGGTCCTGGTCTTCCTCATTGGCCAAGATACGACCAGGTAGCTGGGCTCTACCAACGATTTGACAGCAATATATCACCACAATATCACGTGACACTTGACAGGGTCCAGTTTTGGAACCAATACCTTCCATCATTAGCGAAGAATACTCCAAGTACAGTCGTCGGATAAAAACATTCTAACAGTCATCCTGATTATATTTGTGATGTTGACATCAACCAGATTATTACATCGTCGTTATATATACCGTGATTATCATTGACTTCTGTTGAAAAAAACATTTTAAGATGATGAAATGATGTACAATTTAATTTAAACAACCAGGTTTGATTTCCCTTCAGTGTTTAGAAAAAAAGTATTAAACGTTCAATTCCTTCCTGGCATTCCGGACTTTTTTATTTGGCATATAATACTATCGAATTGAAGAACGTAATGTACAGAATTGGGCAGTACCTGACAAGCTACCGGTACGAATGTCAGACATAATGTATTCCATCGAGTAAAGAATATTGCTAGACATCATTCATAGATATCCAAACATCATAAACACAAGTCCATACATCAATACTTAAAGACCGTTTTTTCACTTAAAGGACGTCATCATGAGCTCTAAACTGAACTGTAAATTTGTTTATGTTATGTTTAATTAATGACCGTTAAGCACATTGTCCTTGACTCTTAAGTTAAAGGTACCCTCATTTTCACAGTGTACCTGTTTTTTTTTGTTTTGTTTTTTTTTGCTTTAGATTTTTTATGCAAACATATAGAGGATATTCAATGGTTTGCAGCTTAATAGCGGTGAATTTTTTTTTATATTAAACGACAAACCATTGAAATTTCCTTTTATTACATTTCGAATGAGGCCTAACATGCTATTATCATGTTTTTTCTTTACCTGCTTACTTAAAGTAGATACACCAATTCGTCAAAATGACATTCGTTAAAATACGTTAGAAATAATAAACGACACTTATAAACTACAGTTCGTGTTTATTAATTCCTAGAACACAATATTTTATCCAGTCTTTATGTAAACAGTGTAGTTGGATAAAGATCTTTAATGATTATAAAATGTAGTCCACCTGGTATTGCTGCGCCGATGACGAAGTGACTGATGGAGCGTAGGGTATAAGACTGGGCGTTAATTTGTATGGAAAAGGTACATAAAACCGTTAAATTGAGACAACAAACTTATGCGAGATATGAATTATTTAGAGATGGTCTACAGCTTCATACGCTATTGCTGTCAATGGGCAATATGCTACGATACTTCAACAGGAAAGCAGTTCCGGAAAACCATATATTTTTATTATAAGTTTGATAATGTTCTACATTTCAGTCAAAAATGTAATGAATGGCTTTTGAATATCAATGTAAGCGTTCACTAACTGTACAAGTTCGTATTTCTTCACAGCTTCGATAATATTTAATGATGAAGAATTATCTACAATTGTTGGTATCGATTAAGCATTAATAACCACAGGCGCTTGCATAGAAAATATCACTTTCGATTTTGTTTTGATATGACAGCGGTATGTGTAATATGTTAACCTGAAGGTTGGCAACTACGACACGAGCGAAACGGCACCCCATCTCACTTCAATCGACTAAAAAACACATTTATTCAAACTGACACGGCGCACACTACATGCGACCGTCATCAGAAAACATTCATCTTTAACCTACCGTGCCACTCAATACGAATTGTTACATCCAAAACACAATAATCCGTGAAAACATCGCCGAATTCCTCGCTCAGAACGCCATTTCTCAAACTGCTCCCTGAGCCTGTCCAGATTCTTCATTTACATACGGGGTTCAAAGGTCGTGCGATTATATAATCGACTGTCACCAGGTGCACTTTTTTGGGTCATCTCGGCATACTTTTTTTTTTTTTTGTATTTATTTTATTTTTCAAGTTTTTTCAGCATAGTAAAAACTTTTTTGGGTCATCTCGGCATACTTAATTTCACAGGTGCATGCACAGGACGTCGTTTGCGAGATCACGGACTAATAAGATAGCATGTTTTAATGTCAGTGATGAGATCATCCTTTCCTTTTCTTCAACTGCATCATTTCGGTAGTTGTTGAACTTCGTTTTCAATCAAAAAGATTGCATATAACGGTGCTCAATAACTTGTTCAAGACAGGGCCGGGACATTATACGTATACCATGAACAAGCTGATAGTTGTTTGATATTTTGATTTTTCATTGTACTTGCCATCTATTTAGGGCTATGCCAATCTTCAATTTTTAAAAAATGGACCCCTACATGACTAGTTAAAAATGTATATACCACACACAATACCGATAAGAATAAGAGGTTGTTCTGGGTATTCTGGCGTTAGCCCTAAAATACTATAAAAGTCTGGCGTTGACACAAAATAACCACTACTTCCCCCTCAAGTAATCTCTTTTCTTTCTCATTTAAATTCAGTTTCATAATTCTGTAAGCACTTCAGCCAGCTTGATTATTATTAGGGTAGCGTGATGCTTACACACTCAATTAATCAGGTAATTCATCAATAACTTAAATTTTATATATGCGAGCGATGTAAAGTGAAATAAATGGATAATCAGTATTACAAAGAATACATTTTACAATGCGTTAAACTCTTTGACATTGTCACTGGCGGATTTAAAGCCCCCACCCCCCCCCACCCCCACCCCCTTATTTTCAATTTTGAAAAAAATCCTGTGTCCGCCCCTGATTGTAGACACTAAGGGGCAAACTGCATGATATCGAGTGTATTAATACCGAAATCAAGTAAGAAAGTAATACTGTTTCGAAAATTTGAATAAAAAGGGGTTTAAAACAAAATGACTGAAGGAACTCAATATTTCGATTATCATACAGTGATATATGTACTCATAAAATTTAGATTGAACTCGAAGAACTTCTAGCAAACATTAAATCTAACATCGTGGGAAATGAAAATAAATTGATGATGGATCATATATCACAACGTACAGATCGTTTGGCTGGTCTGAAGTATGATTTTCGTATTTGACGACGACATGATATTTGTAAAATATGCAGAAATAAATTAACTGGTCTGAAGTAAGTAATGTTGGTACACATGTATACGTTTCAGTAACCTGATGACAGTCTTATTCATGATTCACTTTTCTTTTTGTTCGTCCAGATTTCAGTAAACTGACAAAAGTTAATCAATAAATAAGCATTTTGTTCTACCTTTGTGACAATTATTTCATTATTTAAAAAACGATACGATAGTGACGTTCTGTGTGAATCAATTTAAGCCCCCTCCCCCCTTTCCACTTATCGAAAATCTTATTCTCGAAAGAATGCAAAATTTGCTATAATCATTTAATCATTTCATTTCTCCGAAATTTTGTTCCGAAATTTTGGCCTCCAGACCCCTCGCCAAAAAAAATTCGGCTACCGCCTATGGCGCACGCATTACCACATTACCACTAAATTACTGGAACCCGCCCCCCCCCCCCCCCCCCCCCCCCCCTCCAATTCCTGGATCAGCGCCCCTGCTGTGTACTGTCATATACGGTGCATGGTAATCTAACGTTCACAATAATGAATAATTTATGATTATAAATCATCGTTCATCGACGAAACTCTCCAAATAATCGTAAATTAGATGAAACTCTTCAGCGAGCCGAAGAATTTTCCGGACAAAATGCATGCGGAGATGACAACTCTGGCACATTTTGATTTCCTGTGAAACCTGCATACTTAATTGGAATAAAATCGGACATTATGTAAGCCAATATATAGCCTTCATCTGGCCGATGTATACATGATATATCAATAGAAGCATATATAACACACCTACATATCTAATGTTAAGAAAATATACATAATAAAAGTCTTGGTCTTGGTGTCTAATGTAACTGAATTCTAACAAATTTAGAAGGCTCTCTAGGCCTAATGATACCGAAAGTAACACGCAGTCAATTTTACCTAGAACACATAGAGATGTATTCCTACACTGACCAAATCACTGTAAATTGTAGTAGGCAGTTTTAAACTACAATTTGATTTTCTAAAGATACATTTGCAAATGTCACGCGGAATGTAGATATTTTACTTATATATATTTTATGTAGCACGTTCATATTCTTATACTGACAATTGCATATACTATAATTGACACATACGCATGCACGGGAATCTCAACTCACGTATATTTGTTAATTTACATATTTATCATTTATAACATGTACCATGACACTCCTGATATACCCGATAGTACTTTTATACTAACTCACTTTCAGAAGCATGTCCTCATATTGCAATCTTTTAATCTTTTCTGGGAACCACAGGTTTTGCGTATATGCAATATGAATTTCAACACTTAATCACTCCAAAACAATTACTAATGGATGGGTACATGGACTCAAATAAATAAACAAACATACTATTTTTTTATAAATATTTTACTTAGCTTAACGAAACTATAATAAGAACTTAAGTACTACTCATCCAGGACTTACACATTCACTTAGCGCCTGTTTCCCTGTAGTTTTTATGTATCTGTGAGCAGTCTGTTTTTATTTCTGCACGTTTTGAGTCGAACGGGTTAGTACCGATTTCACTGTAGATATGGTACACTTTTCCTCGTGTTTGTTCTTTAAGTAAATTTCCTTCAGTGGGGGTTTCACTTCCGTCTCATCGCTCTATGTCTGCGTGATACTTCTGTTGATGGCCAGATTGACACTTTCCTTCCCTTTAGTTTTTAAGTGGTGTTCAAGAGTAGTTGGTAAACGTCTGGGAATCCATACATTTCGTGTTGTCTTCGTACCTTAGAGAAGAAGCTGCCGGACTTGAAGTGCATCACTGCTAGTTGTTGATGGGCCACTTGAGATTCTATACTACTGTCTCTGGAGATAATACTACGAAACAGGTTCAGGATGTTCTTGTGGATTAATGTCTCGACTGGCGATAACCAAAGAAGTTCTAGGGTTATAACTGACGGAAATCTATACGTAGTATGTTCCTCCTGGCGTAGCGACTCTCGTTGCAATGCCTCTAATCGCTCGCCATGGAATCCAGTGCCTATTAACAGATTATCTCTCTTTCTGTCTGCCTGTACCTTTTTTCGATAGCAAAGTCCTTTTTATGTTTCTATTAACTCTTAAATGATCATTTCCCTCCATAAATTCCAGTGGCTGGTCTTCTAACTTAAGCGGATATTGGTGGTGGTGAATTGGATCACCTTGCTCTTGAGGGGGTTTATGTTGTATCTTGCTCTCACCCCTACTTCTGTAGGTATTTACCTAGTAGGTTTGCATATCCTTCTTTGATTTTGCAAGTAGCGCGGCACTGGTTACATGTGGTATCAAGATTGTTCAGAGCCAATTAGGAGTGGCTTATTGTACCTTTTGTAATGCATTGAGGACTGTCTGACTCATTCGGTATGGGAAGGTATCCGACACTGATCACTTACATTTTACTTTAGAAGTTGTCTCTGTATTGATGGCATGGGTAATAAACCAGTCCCCACCTTGGATACTGTCCGAGTACAGTTGCCTGATGAGTACCTTGTGTTCCATAACGTCGAAGGCCTACTGTGTATCCAATGTTGATAAAAACAGGGATGATATCATGGGTATGCCTTCGTTACGATCAATGCAGAGCTAAGGGAAGAATATTGCCGATGTAAAGACGGAACTGACTGGGGTAAAAGACAGAAAAACTTCACCTTTGTGGTTTCCAACCTAGAACACAGTACTATTGAGTATATCTCAAGACTTGCCTCATTGTGCGTAGTCTCACAATTCAGACCTTTCTATTATTGAGAATTCTTTCTAACTTTGCCGCTTCAAGGACATTTGACAGCTGCCTGAATTTAACTTAGATATGTTGTTCGTGTTTTTTCGGTTACGTTTGAATGGTGATGTCATGATTGATCTCGGATAGATGCCCAATTTGGTTTGCTGGATTGCAGTGTTTTTGATGATTTGATTTTTCCTAATGATATCTTTGAAAAGGGAATGTGATCTTCACCGTTTGTGGATATTCCTTTCAATGGATAGCATATAGTCACTTTCCGCATTTCTGGTTAATATGACAGGATGTCAGGATGTTCTTCTGTGATGATTTAACTTCGGTTTACAAATTCAGTTATCTGTCTCTGCAATTATTTTCTCGTCGTAAGAATGAGCCATTGAAATCAACACAGTTGAAGTTCGGTCAGGAAATTCATAGATTGTTAAATTTCCATCTGGATGTTCTGTGATCTTGGTATCAATGTCAATGCTATAGATTACAGCAACTCCACTATAGCCTCTAGGAGTATGTGTTGATGGAATCGGAGTATATAGACTTACTGTTTTCTCTCCTGACCGACAATACTTGTAACCACAGGGACATTCTCATGAATTCGAAACCAGACCCACGGTCCATATGTATCTTTTATAATATATATACTACAGTGATACCGTTTAAAAGTGCAGTGTTTAAAAATGTATATATAATCAAAGGATGTCTATCAAACTAACCAGCAAGCTATGATAACGATGGGTCAAATGTTTATCGCGACTGATCTATATATAGACCCTTCCTACCAACTCGATATCTGTCAGTTGTTCCTTGAGACTGAATAAGACCGGAACGACCAACAAAGGTAAGGCCTTAATTAATATCTTGAGTTAACAATGTTTGATCAAATGTATTGATTATGAACATCACACAAGTTATACATATGTTCTAATATTCCATGTTACAATGCGCTGTAACATTTTCTGATTGAGATTTCCTTCTCATAGCGTCACCCCGTTCCCCGATGATGTATAACATTTTATGGGACTGTTAACATGCTTTTCCACTCCGGGGGTAACGTTGACTCTCACTTTCTGCTCCTCTGGAATGCCATGACAAAATCAAAGACTAGCGACTAGCAATTCGGTTGGTGTAAGAAAAAAACATCAAATATCTTTAAGCTGATGTGTTTCTTTTAACGGCTATATAGGATCGACAATCCGACAATTTTTCTATATGTCAACCTCAAGATTTGTTTGAAGAACAAAGTAAGCAACTAGTTTATTTGTTTTTCCACAAGAATGTGGAAAGTGAGCTTTCGATTTTGTCATGACCCTTTCCGGGAGCACAAAGAGCGAAAGGGAATGATACAGGTACCAATTCGAATTAAAGATATATGCGGAGATAAATATTGAATAATGAATGAAAGATAATATAAGTGTACTTTTCGTTTCCGATTATTCAGAAAATATGATGGTGTACAAGGCCAATTGGCTACCGTTAGTGGCAGTCTTTGTAAGTGTAGCAAATGGTGTAACTTACAAGACGCTGCGTACTCCATCTGGACCCGTCAGAGGCATTGCCATTCAGAACAGGAATCACTCAGTATATCAGTATCGAAATATTCCTTATGCAAAACCACCTGTCGGAAACTTGAGGCTTAGAAAACCAGTTCCATTTGGTAGTTGGACAAACGTCCTGGATGCAACATCGTTCGGACCGTCATGTATGCAAGATCCAAAATATATTTCAAACATACTCGAAAATACGCAAAGGTCGGAAGACTGTCTTCAATTAAATGTGTACACACCATACAATGCTTCCCTAACAAACAGAAAAAGTGTAATGATCTGGATACATGGAGGGGGATATATATTTGGCCAAGGCACCATTTACGATGCGTCACCTCTCACTAATGTAGGAGATGTTATTGTTGTCACGGTGAATTATCGTTTAGGACTTCTCGGATTTCTGAGTACAATGGACGATGCTTCGTTGGGAAATTACGGTCTGTGGGATCAGCGACTTGCAGTTCAATGGGTAAAGCAAAATATCGCTGCATTTGGTGGGGATCCGAACTCAATTACACTTTTCGGTGAATCAGCTGGCTCCATGAGTGTAGCCTTGCATGCTCTTATTCCCAAAAACCATGGACTATTCCAACGCGTTATCGGTGAAAGTGGACCTGCTAATTCTCCTTCATCAATGAGTTTAGAGGCTAAGAAGGTGTCTAGAGGATATGGTATTTTCCTTCATTGCATAAATGAACATGATGCAAATTTCGACTCATCCGTCCTTGTTCAGTGTTTGAGAGGAAAATCCGCTGCAGAAATTATACAAGCCCAAATAGATTTAAATGAAGGAAAGTATAGAGACAATCAAATAGCAATGAGAGATGCACCTGTAGTTGATGGTGATCTTATTAAAGCTTTTCCCGTAGATGTGATGGCAAATATCTCTTCAGAGGGCTCCTGTTTTTTCCGAACCTTGGATGCTATGTTTGGCAATACAGACGCTGAAGGTTCAATACTGCTGGACATCAATATGAATGATTTAGAACGTCAATATAATTTTAATGTTTCACTTGGTATACCAACTCGATTTTTATGTGATGTTCTTTCTCCTGAGTATGCGAAAGACCTCTTCGAGGGAAACATGGCCGCCGCTGACGCCATCTGTCAAAAATACAGCAAAATTAATGACATTGAGCAAAGCAGAAGTGTCATCGACATGTACACAGATGGCATTATGGTAGCCCCTACGGTCAGCACTCTCGACTGCCACTCATCTCCTGGATTGACCATGGGCAGGAATACATTTCAGTATATGTTCACCAAGGAACCAAAGAGTACGAACGAACGCCCTTCTTGGTTCACTGGGGCAAGCCATGCCGCTGAACTTTCCTATTTGTTCTCGTTTGCTGGTTCCAAAGCAGATGACCCATTGCTGTCTTTGATCATGATGACATACTGGGCAAATTTCGCTAAGACCGGGTAAGCTAAGCATTGCTTTGTAATGTTTCTTTTCTGAACAAATTCAATACAATTTCAAAGTGCATGATAGTTACTGTTTCGAAAATAGCCCATGGAACTTTCGCCCTGTAGGAAAACTGTAATAACCATTTTCGGTAGAATACACAATTACCACTCCCAATCGACCACAAAGGAACTTAAGCATTACAAAACATTCTGACATTGACTTATTTATGAATGGATGCATCCACTATATATGCAAAATGTTATATAGACGTTCCGATTTGAATCGTAATTAAGTGTCATATTTTCAGAGCGAAAAATCACTAAAACAATTTCCTCACTGACATATGTACGTTTACAGCATTTGATATCAAAACATCTAGCAATTTTTACGTCGTATGATTTAATGATGTATGACGTTGTGTTCTGTTTGTTTTTACTGTCTCAGTTTTTCTTATGTAATAAATTCCGTTTATGTAAAATATGCTATCGATCACTGTACATTGTTTTGATATCTAATCAATAATATTCGTACCACAAAAAAAGACTGAGATGACATGAACATTTCCCTGTTATATTTTTGTCTCTCCTATCACAACACATGTAATATAAATGATGCTGAGACAAATTTAAAATCCAGTGTCCCTTTTTCTATAGAAAACATACTTTTATGAAACAAATATGTGTTGTTTTTGTTTACAGTTCACCAAATGGTCCTGGTCTTCCTCATTGGCCAAGATACGACCAGGTAGCTGGGCTCTACCAACGATTTGACAGCAATATATCACCACAATATCACGTGACACTTGACAGGGTCCAGTTTTGGAACCAATACCTTCCATCATTAGCGAAGAATACTCCAAGTACAGTCGTCGGATAAATTCATTCTAACAGTCATCCTGATTATATTTGTGATGTTGACATCAACCGTATTATTACATCGTCGTTATATATATCGTGATTATTATAGACTTTTGTTGAAAAAAAACATTTTAAGGTGATGAAATGATGTACAATTTAATTTAAACATCCAGATTGGATTTCCCTTAGTATTAAACATTCAATTCTTTCCTGGCATTCCGGACTTTTTTATTTGGCATTTAATACTATCGAATTGAAGAACGTAATGTACAGAATTGGGCAGTGCCCGACAACCTACCGGTACGAATGTCAGACATAATGTATTCCATCGAGTAAAGAATATTGCTATACATCATTCATAGATATCCAAACATCATAAACACAAGTCCATACATCAATACTTAAAGACCATTTTTCCACTTAAAGGACGTCATCATGAGCTCTAAACTGAACTGTAAATTTTGTTTACGTTATGTTTAATTCATGACCGTTAAGCACATTGTCCTTGACTCTTAAGTTGAAGGTACCCTCATTTTCACAGTGTACCTGTTGTTTTGTTTTTGCTTTAGATTTTTTATGCAAACATATAGAGGATATTCAATGGTGTGCAGCTTAATAGCGGTGAAATATATTTGATATGAATGAGGCCTTAACATGCTATTATCATGTTTTTTCTTTACCTGCTTACTTAAAGTAGATACACCAATTCGTCAAAATGACAACCGGTCGAGTCAGCTGATTGGGATAAGTGCGCTTTTCAAAACAGTAATACGTTACAAGATATAGTTCCACATTTAAAATACGTTAGAAATAACAAACGACACTTATAAACTACAGTTCGTGTTTATTAATTTCTAAAACAAACATTTTATCCAGTCTTTATGTAAACAGTGTAGTTGGATAAAGGTCTTTAATGATTATAAAATGTAGTCCGCCTGGTATTGCTGCGCCGATGACGAAGTGACTGATGGAGCGTAGGGTATAAAACTGGGCGTTAATTTGTATGGAAAAGGTACATAAAACCGTTAAATTGAGACAACAAACTTATGCGAGATATGAATTGTTTAGAGATGGTCTACAGCTTCATACGCTATTGCTGTCAATGGGCAATATGCTACAATACTTCAACAGGAACGCAGTTCCTGAAAACCATATATTTTTATTATAAGTTTGATAATGTTCTACATTTCAGTCAAAAATGTAATGAATGGCTTTTGAATATCACTGTAAGCGTTCACTTAATGTACAAGTTCGTATTTCTTCACAGCTTCGATAATATTTAATGATGAAGAATTATCTACAATTGGTGGTATCGATTAAGCATTAATAACAGTTGCGAGTACCTTTGGAATGGCATTTTGTGCCGTTGATCCCTGAGTTGGAGGTCCATTCGGGATTTTTGTTATCGCTGGTGTTTATTGTCCATATCCAATTATACAAACAAGGTGTTTCTGTTGAGCGACATTTGCCGTTAATAAGTTCATTTGTTGAGGCTGTTAGTTCCATGCACAGAGTTACCGCTTTCTGGCGATGTTATGTCACCACACAGCTTGGATCAGGAAAACAGATTCAAATTACAGGTAAATTAAGCAGGTAGAGAATGTCTCATAACAGTACCATGATAATGCCATGGCTATGACTGTTTTTAAGCTTTGATAGAACTATTTTTCATGTTTCATCCTGCTTAGAGACAAAACAAGACTTGCAAGCATATCTTGAATGTACAATCAATGTGATAGGATTCATCGCGGATTCTTGGAGACACGAAACTAGATTGACTTTCTTACTAATACCAATAAAAAACAAGTTAAAAATGTCAATTATCTCATCATGGTCATGAAACATTAATATTGCAATCAATATGGTACGATATAATTGAAAAACCCTGTCACCAACATTTATCTAATCATTTTATATTGAATAAATGATTGTTGTTTTTATGTCAAGTATTGATCTAAAGAGCGTAGTTATAGAGGTCCCCCCAAACGAACCCGGTATAAAAACGTCTATAATAGATTTTCGTTAAACATCAGAATTTTTCTGATAAAGTTCGAACTAAATAGTTCCAAGCATACATGTTTGAATTCATATCCTGCCAACACATCTAATTAAAAGTTTAATTAAAACAGGGATACATCTAAATTTTAAGCGATCAGAAGCCACCTTTTACAATACGTTTGACGTCATCGCTACAACTCTGACACATTTTGATTTCCTGTGAAACCTGCATACTTAATTGGAATAAAATCGGACATTATGTAAGCCAATATATAGCCTTCATCTGGCCGATGTATACATGATATATCAATAGAAGCATATATAACACACCTACATATCTAATGTTAAGAAAATATACATAATAAAAGTCTTGGTCTTGGTGTCTAATGTAACTGAATTCTAACAAATTTAGAAGGCTCTCTAGGCCTAATGATACCGAAAGTAACACGCAGTCACTTTTACCTAGAACACATAGAGATGTATTCCTACACTGACCAAATCACTGTAAATTGTAGCATGCAGTTTTAAACTACAATTTGATTTTCTAAAGATACATTTGCAAATGCCACGCGGAATGTAGATATTTTACTTATAGATATTTTATGTAGCACGTTCATATTCTTATACTGACAATTGCATATACTATAATGGACACAGATGCATGCACGGGAATCTCAACTCACGTATATTTGTTAATTTACATATTTATCATTTATAACATGTACCATGACACTCCTGATATAACCGATAGTAGTTTTATACTAACTCACTTTCAGAAGCATGTCCTCATATTGCAATTTTTTTAATCTTTTCTGGGAACCACAGGTTTTGCGTATATGCAATATGAATTTCAACACTTAATCACTCCAAAACAATAACTAATGGATGGGTACATGGACTCAAATAAATAAACATACTATTTTTTTTATAAATATTTTACTTAGCTTAACGAAACTATAATAAGAACTTAAGTACTACTCATCCAGGCCTTACACATTCACTTAGCGCCTGTTTCCCTGTAGTTTTTATGTATCTGTGAGCAGTCTGTTTTTATTTCTGCACGTTTTGAGTCGAACGGGTTAGTACCGATTTCACTGTAGATATGGTACACTTTTCCTCGTGTTTGTATGCGAAAGACCTCTTCAATGGAAACAAGGCTGTCGCTGACGCCATTTGTCATAAATACAGTAAGATTAATGACATTGAGCAAAGCAGAAGTGTTATCGACATGTACACAGATGGCATTATGGTAGCCCCTACGGTCAGTACTCTCGACTGCCACTCATCTCCTGGATTGACCATGGGCAGGAATACATTTCAGTATATGTTCACTAAGGAACCAAAGCGTACAAACGAACTTCCTTTTTGGTTCACTGGAGCAAGCCATGGCGCTGAACTTTCCTATTTGTTCTTGTTTGCTGGTTCCAAAGCAGATGACCCATTGCTGTCTTTGATCATGATGACATATTGGGCAAATTTCGCTAAGACCGGGTACGTTTCAGATTGGTTTGTAATATTGCTTTCCTCAATCTGTGTAATAAACAAATTCAACAAAGTTTTATATTGTATTACTGTTACTATTTCGAAAACTAAGCCTATCGAACTTTTTGAAACTGAAAAAAAAACTTGTTCAATTAGCTTTAATTTATTTTCTAATCGACCACTTCGTTGTTTAGAATTACTGATATATTGCATTTTCTGAAAATGGCACATTGATGAATTGATGCATCTATAGTATATACAAAACATTATATCGACATTTGGGGCAATGTAGTATCCTAAAAAATTTTCG
>NW_022982860.1:0-17702 GCF_902652985.1 Pecten maximus
CCCCCCAAAAAAACCAATCCTGGGGAAAAAAAAAAAAATTACCCTTTTTTTAAAATTTTTTTGGGGTGGGGGAATTTTTTAAAAAGGGTTTTCTTTTTCCGGGTTTTTTTTCCCCCCCAAAAAAAACCCCAAACCCCTTTTTTAAAAAAAAAGGGGCCTTTTTCCCCCTTTTGTAAAACCCCTTTCCGGGGGGTTTTTGGGGGAAATTTTTTTTTTTTAAAAACCCCCAAAAAAAAAAAAGGGCCCCCAACCCCCCAAACCCCGGGGCCCAAAAATTTTTTTTTTTGGGGGGGCCCCCCCCTTTTTTTGGGCCCTTTTGGGGAAAAACTTTTTTTTTTCCCCCTTTTAAAAAAAAAAACCAAAAAAAAAAAAAAAAATTTTGACCCCCTTTTTTTTGGGTCCCGGGTGTGGGGGTTTTGGGGGTTTTTTTTTTTTTTTCCCCCAAAACCCAAAAGGCCCAAAAAATTCCCCCCCAAAAAAAAAACCCCCCCCTTTTTTTTTTTTTTTTTCCCCCCGGGGGGGGGGTTTTTTTTTTTTTAAAAAATTTTTTTTTTTTTTTTTAAAACCCCGGGGGGGAAAAAAAAATTTTCCCCAAAAAAAAACCCTTTTTTTTTTCCCTTAAAATTTTTTGGGGGCCCCCAATTTTGGCCAAATTTTCCCCTTTTTTTTTTTTTCCCCTTTTGGGGCCCAAAAAAAGGGGGCCCAAAAAAAAAAGGGCAAAAAAAGGGGGAAAAAATTTTTTTTTCCCGGGGGGGGTTTTTTTTGGGGGGGGTTTTTGGGGCCCCCTTTTTTTGGAAAAAATTTTTTTTTAAAAAACCCCAAAACCCCCCCCAAAAAAGGGGGGGTTTTTAAAAATTAAAAATTTTTTAAAAAGGGCCCAAGGGGGGAAAAAGGGGGGGGCCCCCAAAACCCCTTTTTTTAAAAAATTTTTTTGGGGAAAAACCCCCCCCCCAAAAAAACCCCCCGGGGGGGCCCCAAAAGCCCTTTTCCCCAAAAAACCCCCCCAAAAAGGGGGTAATTTCCCAAATTTTTTTTCCCCCCCTTTTTCCGGAAATTTTTCCCCCCCCGAAAAAATTTTTCCGGCCCCCCCGGGGGAAAAAAAAAACCCCCCTTTTTTTTTAAAAGGGGGGTTTTAAAAAATTTTTTTAAAATTTGGAAAACCCCCCCTTTTTTTTTGGGGCCCCCCCGGGGGGGGAAAAAAAAACCCCAACCAAAAAAAGGGGGCCCTTTAAAAAAATTTTTTTAAAAAGGGGGGGCCCCCCAAATTTTTTTTAAAAAAAAAATTTTTTTTTTTTGTTAAAAAAATTTTGGGGCCCAAAATTTTTTTTTTTCCCCCCTTTTTCCCCAAAACCCGGGAACCCCTTTTGGGTTTTTAAAACCCCCCCGGGGGGGCCCCCGTTTTTTCCCCCCCCCGGGGGTTTCCCTTTTTTCCCGGGGGTTTTTGGGAAAAAAAAAAAACCCCCCTCCCCCCCAAAAAAAAAAGGGGGGAAAAAAAACCCCGCCCCTTTTTTTTTTTTAAAGGGGGTTTTGGGGGTTTTTTTTTTGGGGGTTTTTTTTTAAAAAAAATTTTTTTAAACCAAAAAAAAAAAAATTTTTGGCCCCAAATTTTGGGGTTTTTTCCCCCCCCTTTTTTTTAAAAAACCCCCCGGGGGGAAAATTTTTCCTTTAATTTTCCCCCCCCCGGGGGAAAAAAAGGGGGGCCCCCAAAAAAAAACCCAAATTTTGGGAAAAACCCAAAAGGGAAAATTTTTTAAAGGGAAAAACCCCCCGGGGGGGTTTTTTCCCCCCAAGGGGTTTTTTTTGGGGAAAAAAGGGGGCCCAAAAAAGGGGGGGCCCAACAAAAAAAACCCGGAAAAAAAAAAAAAAAAGGGGGGGGGCCCCCCAAAAGGGGGAAAAATTTAAAATTTTTGGGGGGGTTTTTTTTTCCCGGGGTTTTTTTAAATAAACCCCTTTTGGGGGCCCCCCCCCCCCAAAAAAAATTAAGGTTAAAACCCCAAAACCCTTAACCCAAACTTTTTTTTTTTAAATTTTCCCGGGGGGGGGGGAAAGGGGGTTTTTTTCCCAAAAATTTTCTTTTTCCTTTCCAAAACCCCCGGGGGGCCCCGGGGGCCCCCCCCCCAAAAAAAAAAACCCCCCTTTTTTTTGGGGGAAAAAAGGGGGGGGTTTTTCCCCCCCAAAAAAATTTGGGCCCTTAAAATTTTTCCCTGGGTAAAAAAAGGGGGCCCAAAAAAAATTCCAAATTTGGGGGTTTTTTTTAAAAAGGGTTTGGGGGCCCTTTTTTCCAAAAAAATTTTTTTTTTTTTTCCCCCCAAACCCCAAAAAAAAAAATTTTTAAAAAAAAAAAAAAAATTTTTTTTGGTTTTTTCCCCCCCCCCCTTTTTTTTGGGGGGGGAATTTCCAAAATTAAATTTTTTTTTTTTTTGTATGCGAAATCCATTACGAAATTATTTCCCGTTGGTACCGGTAATTTTCCCAAAATTTGGAAAGTGCCCAAAAAGATCCGAAGCTCCTAGCAGCTCTAGAAATGACGTCAGAACTGCACGTTGAGCGTCACCATATTCCGTAGTATTGTAACCACGCGTCCGCGGTAGCGCGGTTAATTGTTCACCGATGGAAGTTTTGCCGAAATCATTACGTTTTCCTGTTGATCACATCCCACTGGAGGTGCCCAAAAAGATCCGAAGCTCCTAGCAGCTCTAGAAATGACGTCAGAACTGCACGTTGAGCGTCACCATATTCCGTAGTATTGTAACCACGCGTCCGCGGTAGCGCGGTTAATTGTTCACCGATGGAAGTTTTGCCGAAATCATAACGTTTTCCTGTTGATCACATCCCACTGGAGGTGCCCAAAAAGATCCGAAGCTCCTAGCAGCTCTAGAAATGACGTCAGAACTGCACGTTGAGCGTCACCATATTCCGTAGTATTGTAACCACGCGTCCGCGGTAGCGCGGTTAATTGTTCACCGATGGAAGTTTTGCCGAAATCATTACGTTTTCCTGTTGATCACATCCCACTGGAGGTGCCCAAAAAGATCCGAAGCTCCTAGCAGCTCTAGAAATGACGTCAGAACTGCACGTTGAGCGTCACCATATTCCGTAGTATTGTAACCACGCGTCCGCGGTAGCGCGGTTAATTGTTCACCGATGGAAGTTTTGCCGAAATCATTACGTTTTCCTGTTGATCACATCCCACTGGAGGTGCCCAAAAAGATCCGAAGCTCCTAGCAGCTCTAGAAATGACGTCAGAACTGCACGTTGAGCGTCACCATATTCCGTAGTATTGTAACCACGCGTCCGCGGTAGCGCGGTTAATTGTTCACCGATGGAAGTTTTGCCGAAATCATAACGTTTTCCTGTTGATCACATCCCACTGGAGGTGCCCAAAAAGATCCGAAGCTCCTAGCAGCTCTAGAAATGACGTCAGAACTGCACGTTGAGCGTCACCATATTCCGTAGTATTGTAACCACGCGTCCGCGGTAGCGCGGTTAATTGTTCACCGATGGAAGTTTTGCCGAAATCATACGTTTTCCTGTTGATCACATCCCACTGGAGGTGCCCAAAAAGATCCGAAGCTCCTAGCAGCTCTAGAAATGACGTCAGAACTGCACGTTGAGCGTCACCATATTCCGTAGTATTGTAACCACGCGTCCGCGGTAGCGCGGTTAATTGTTCACCGATGGAAGTTTTGCCGAAATCATAACGTTTTCCTGTTGATCACATCCCACTGGAGGTGCCCAAAAAGATCCGAAGCTCCTAGCAGCTCTAGAAATGACGTCAGAACTGCACGTTGAGCGTCACCATATTCCGTAGTATTGTAACCACGCGTCCGCGGTAGCGCGGTTAATTGTTCACCGATGGAAGTTTTGCCGAAATCATAACGTTTTCCTGTTGATCACATCCCACTGGAGGTGCCCAAAAAGATCCGAAGCTCCTAGCAGCTCTAGAAATGACGTCAGAACTGCACGTTGAGCGTCACCATATTCCGTAGTATTGTAACCACGCGTCCGCGGTAGCGCGGTTAATTGTTCACCGATGGAAGTTTTGCCGAAATCATACGTTTTCCTGTTGATCACATCCCACTGGAGGTGCCCAAAAAGATCCGAAGCTCCTAGCAGCTCTAGAAATGACGTCAGAACTGCACGTTGAGCGTCACCATATTCCGTAGTATTGTAACCACGCGTCCGCGGTAGCGCTGGTTAATTGTTCACCGATGGAAGTTTTGCCGAAATCATTAACGTTTTCCTGTTGATCACATCCCACTGGAGGTGCCCAAAAAGATCCGAAGCTCCTAGCAGCTCTAGAAATGACGTCAGAACTGCACGTTGAGCGTCACCATATTCCGTAGTATTGTAACCACGCGTCCGCGGTAGCGCGGTTAATTGTTCACCGATGGAAGTTTTGCCGAAATCATTACGTTTTCCTGTTGATCACATCCCACTGGAGGTGCCCAAAAAGATCCGAAGCTCCTAGCAGCTCTAGAAATGACGTCAGAACTGCACGTTGAGCGTCACCATATTCCGTAGTATTGTAACCACGCGTCCGCGGTAGCGCGGTTAATTGTTCACCGATGGAAGTTTTGCCGAAATCATACGTTTTCCTGTTGATCACATCCCACTGGAGGTGCCCAAAAAGATCCGAAGCTCCTAGCAGCTCTAGAAATGACGTCAGAACTGCACGTTGAGCGTCACCATATTCCGTAGTATTGTAACCACGCGTCCGCGGTAGCGCGGTTAATTGTTCACCGATGGAAGTTTTGCCGAAATCATTACGTTTTCCTGTTGATCACATCCCACTGGAGGTGCCCAAAAAGATCCGAAGCTCCTAGCAGCTCTAGAAATGACGTCAGAACTGCACGTTGAGCGTCACCATATTCCGTAGTATTGTAACCACGCGTCCGCGGTAGCGCGGTTAATTGTTCACCGATGGAAGTTTTGCCGAAATCATTACGTTTTCCTGTTGATCACATCCCACTGGAGGTGCCCAAAAAGATCCGAAGCTCCTAGCAGCTCTAGAAATGACGTCAGAACTGCACGTTGAGCGTCACCATATTCCGTAGTATTGTAACCACGCGTCCGCGGTAGCGCGGTTAATTGTTCACCGATGGAAGTTTTGCCGAAATCATTACGTTTTCCTGTTGATCACATCCCACTGGAGGTGCCCAAAAAGATCCGAAGCTCCTAGCAGCTCTAGAAATGACGTCAGAACTGCACGTTGAGCGTCACCATATTCCGTAGTATTGTAACCACGCGTCCGCGGTAGCGCGGTTAATTGTTCACCGATGGAAGTTTTGCCGAAATCATTACGTTTTCCTGTTGATCACATCCCACTGGAGGTGCCCAAAAAGATCCGAAGCTCCTAGCAGCTCTAGAAATGACGTCAGAACTGCACGTTGAGCGTCACCATATTCCGTAGTATTGTAACCACGCGTCCGCGGTAGCGCGGTTAATTGTTCACCGATGGAAGTTTTGCCGAAATCATTAACGTTTTCCTGTTGATCACATCCCACTGGAGGTGCCCAAAAAGATCCGAAGCTCCTAGCAGCTCTAGAAATGACGTCAGAACTGCACGTTGAGCGTCACCATATTCCGTAGTATTGTAACCACGCGTCCGCGGTAGCGCGGTTAATTGTTCACCGATGGAAATTTTGCCGAAATCATTACGTTTTCCTGTTGATCACATCCCACTGGAGGTGCCCAAAAAGATCCGAAGCTCCTAGCAGCTCTAGAAATGACGTCAGAACTGCACGTTGAGCGTCACCATATTCCGTAGTATTGTAACCACGCGTCCGCGGTAGCGCGGTTAATTGTTCACCGATGGAAGTTTTGCCGAAATCATTACGTTTTCCTGTTGATCACATCCCACTGGAGGTGCCCAAAAAGATCCGAAGCTCCTAGCAGCTCTAGAAATGACGTCAGAACTGCACGTTGAGCGTCACCATGTTGTTAAGCATTAATTTATTAATGGGGGGATTAAGAGTGAGGAAAAGACGTCAAGTTATGCTATAGTACGTGGGTGAGAGGAGGTGTATTATAATCATGGGAGTTAATGAAATGGAACACACAGGTGGGGCATGATGATGGGCCGCGATGCATGTGTTTACGATTGTCGCCGAACCCAGGAAGGAAGTAGTTACCTGGTGATATCGGCCAGAGGGGGGCGCCACAACCTTAGAGATTGTGCGTGCGGGCAGAGTAGTGGGTGTTGCCATTCTGGGAGACGATATAGTACTCCGGCGGTAGGTATAAGTATATGCGCCCCGCGAATTCAGGTCGAATGTATAGCGTGGGCCTAACCAATCGTATCGTGCTATCATATTTAATTGATACTTAGTTGGGTGAGCCAGTGTGGCGGTATTTTATGGCCGGTATGTATATTCAAGTTGTATTAGCGAAGGGCAAGGGCTCACGCTCGGTTGTTTACAAATACAACATTACAACTCATAACCGTCGAGAGATTTTCCACAGTGAAGTATTTGTTTGTGGCTTACATTATAAAGGGAGGATAACGAGGTTTCGTTAGAGAGTATTTAGAGAATACCTCCCTGATTCCAGAATGGTATTTTGTGGGACAGAAATGAAATTGATTGAACGTTTTGGATTTGGGATACATATATAATTCGTACCTAGCCACGTCCAAGGATTGCCCGCCATATTAACAATCCGTTTGGATTGTGCGTCATGGTGTGAAGGATTTTGTATTTTCTGCGAACCAAATCATACCAGCAAATCTGTGGATTTCGGTGTTAGGCGTGCACAATAGAAATAGGATAGAAACACTTTGATTGTTATAAATCGTGCAACAATTAAACGTGCAAGGGAAGATCTACACAGGATATTGATGCCGTGAAAAGATGGGCAGAGGGGAAAAATTAGTGCTGATGAAAGCGGAGAGAGAGGCCAATTGTTTCGGCCGGTTTCACGTCACGGAGGCAATAGCTGGCTGGGATCAGGACTCGTGAAAAAAACTAAGCTTAATCTCGAACAAACGAAAATATTATTCGAAGGCCTTGAAAACAACCTTTGATGAAGGAGGGACTCCCCTCCCCCACACACCCTTATTCTCGGGTACATAGGGAGGAAGCTGACTAATCCGTTGGTCTCCTATTTTGTGTACGTGGTGAGCCCGCGGACCCAGGGACCAATGGACGGCACATGTGGTTCAGGGAAGTCTTTTAGTTGCGTACAGCGACCAGAGCGAGGACCAGCACGGAGACACCGAGAGCTCGTGCGGACAATGCCTCCAAATCCACTGCGCTAAAGGACAGCGCGTTTTATTAACCAGAAACCTCCAGCCCAAGGAATGCAGGATTAGGCTACGGGCACCCAAATATTGAAGGTGGGGTCATTAGTGGCAAGATCCAAAGTTTACTGAAATCCCTTACAGCAGGAGGGCCCTAGCAATCCCCATTTCAAGACATAGTCGATTTCAGTGTAATTGCCGGGTGTGTGGGCCCATATGTCCGAGAGAGGTTGTTAGTTTCGGATAGAGGAGAAAAGAGAATTCCAAATGTTTGTAAGAGCTGCCACCGAGCTAAACCGAAGTTAGAATCGGTTACTCTTAGCCAATGCCGTCAAACAGCTAATTAGCCATACTGCACACGCAGTTACGAAAGGTGTGCCAGCAACAGAAAGTTCTCAAGATTTTGACTACTGTCGTACACATCGATGATTTATCGGTTGGTCGCAAGCTACGGTTGGTTCCGGTGTATTTGTACGACAGAGAGAGTCCGGCGGTTGCAAACATACATTAAATTCGTTGGGGGAAACTCGGGTAGCCATGTATCTGTGGAGTACCTGAGGTAAGACCCCAATCCCAGCATTCGCCTCGTAAAAAAACAAGTGACCCGTCTACACCTCACTGGGCGGTGGTCGCCGAACCCCTTTTCAAATTTCAACCCCCAGGGAAAGAAATGTAAGAAATTCAACAGTAGGTAGGGCTGGCCAGTTTAAAAGGTGCAAATTGACACTGTTGGCTATCCCTGGGTGTGTCGAGGAAAACACCGGGTGTAGGACCACACCAGGCACAAAAAACCCCGCAGTAGGAAAGCAGTATCATCGCCTCACTTACCGCTTTGGTCTGCAGAGTGGTGGACGACCCCGATAAGGAATTCTTTTAAATGGTATAAAAAACGGGGTTGATCTAAATGATCCCCCACGGCCACTTAGCGCCTCCAATTTGTTTAGACACCCAGGTCTGCCAGAGGGCAGTCCCGTTATTTCCACAATGGCCGCTCTATCCAATCTGTAAGGAAATAGATGAGGACACTATATCGAAGTTTCAGAAAAACCACCCATTATCAGCCCGTTAGGTGTCCATTCCGAAACCGGACGGGGGGCGTCCATTATTCCGATTGTAGTCGACCTCAGGATTTCAGTAGTAAATGATTACGCAGGCGAAATAGAAAAACAAAAAAAAAAAAACAATTTAGTGGGTGGATTACAGCTGGCTCGTGTTGGTCACAAAAACTGTTTTATGGCGAGAAAGTGGCTCTTAAAAGGGTACAGGGTTGTTAAAAATTAGCAAAAATAGTCAAAAGGACAGGGTATCCCAATGGCAATTTCCGGAGGGATTAGATATTTCTATGATTCAAAGTTACCTTTTGGGTCCAACTAGCACCCGGAATTTTTCACCGACTCTCACAAGCGGTCGTGCGCATGATGGCGAAGCGCGGCTTACTAACATTGTAGCCTACATTGACGATTTTTTCCTATGTTCATATACAAAACAGGGTGTTTGCGAACCCTAATGTGTTGGTGACCCTTCTTAGAAAGTTAGGCTTTTTCATTAAATTGGCCAGAAGTTGGAGATCCAACTACAACTTAAACTTTTGGGTATCGAAATCTGTCACCCAAATGCAAATTGCGGCTTCCGGAGACAAATTGCGTTTTGCAGTCAAGGGGAAGAACTGTCTAAATTTATGCAACGCCAAGCGGGCGACTAAGCACAACTGCAATCTTTAGTCGGTTAAAAAAATGGGTTTCATCGTGGTATATGGCGGCGAGAGCTTTTCATTCGCAGGACGTATCATGCAATGACACCCTTCGGCCATAAATCGCCACAAATGCGCTTAGTGCGAACACACTACTTGACACAAGTGGTGGTGGCTTTTCATGCCCCGGTTAATGGGAAGTCTCTCCTGCTTGATGAAATTCCTGTTTCAGCGTTGTACACCGATGCATGTAGGGAGGGGGCGGGCGGTCTTTGGGGCGACGATAGTTGGTTTATTGTAAATGGGAAGGAAATTGATTACCCAATGTAGCCACCGTGCATACTGAAAAAGAGGGGGTGGTTGGCTGCCCACGCTAGCCAGTTCAGTATTGGGCCCCTCAGTTTGGCTAAAGCGAGTTACATCTATCAGATAATACTGTTCTGCGCTTGCATCAACAAATGATCTTCGCGCAACAACCGCATCATGCACGTTTGCGTTATTTGTTTTGGGATTCGGTTGCTTGTTGCCAAATTCAATTTTATTTAACTGCGAGGCACATTACGGGGTAAGAACAATACCGGTGCGGATGTGTATCTGTTTGCCACGATCCAGAGTTCTGTTCTGACTTTGTCGGTTCTAGTATAGGGCCCAGTGCAATCCTGTCCCTGCATAGCGTCATCAGAACATTGTCTTTCTTTGAATAGGCATGCGTGGGCCCTCGATGTAGCCTTGGGAGAAGAGATCCTTTCGGGGGGTCTAAAGACCAGTGCTTTGGCACCCTCGACACGTCGAACTTTATACGGCATATTTAGTTGGATATAAAAAAAATTGCGAAGGAATTTAATACGCGTTGCATTGCTATATCAAGCGCGAAATTCAGCAAGAATATAGTGCTTATCTCTTTGGAGTATGTCTTTCAGCTCTGTGCGTCGTAATTATCTTCGGCCGTGCGTTAACCTCATGTCAAGCTGGGTAAGATAACCCTGTTGCTGGGTACCATGTGCAATCCATATTGCAGGGTTACTGTCGTGTGTTAGGGAACGCGACCAACCCAAAGTGCCCATTTACCCCTGATAACTTAGGAGAAATCCTTCGTTGTATCAATCTAGCCGACCATCGCGCATATGCTTTGGCGTTTGCCTGTGGCTTTCTATTACTTTTTCGGAAATCAAACCTCACTTTCCCTCCGCTCTGGACCAGTTTGATCCGATGCCGCCATTTGAGTCGCCATAATGTTAGGTTCACGATTCTGGATCGATTTTGAGTGTTCAGGGTCAAAGACCATTCAGTTCCAAGAGAGGGAAGCTCCATATTCAGTTCCTCTCATTACATATTATGAACTTTGTCCGACTAAGGCATTGCTGCTTCATTTAAAGTCTCCCTCACCAAACCCGATATTGGTCCGTTTTTTATATAAAAACTCGCCAAGGGGTTCTTCAGCTGTGTAACACTCGGCCTTTTGGCTCGATTGAAACACTGCCTCCACAAAATAGGGTTCCTGTGGCAGATATTCAGGGCACAAGCTTTCGACGAGGGGGGGCGTCATTCGCGTTTCGTGTGGGGGTTTCACCGGACTTGATCCAGTCTCAAGGGAACTGGCGCTTCTGATGCCTATAGCGATATTGACCAGCCTGGGAAATAGGTTACAAGTAGACCCAGGCCTTGGGTAGAGGGGTCGTACAGGAATCTAGATTGGTCTGGGATCCCCATCCCATAACTATCCTTCTTGACAAAATTGACTTGTGTATCTTGCCATGGTTCATGCCTTCGTGTCGAGTGGATGTTGTTTTTATCTCGGACATTACGGACAATTGGAAGGAAAGATCTACATAACCTGTTGTTAATTTCCATGTGCCTTCATTATGAAATTTGGAGAAGGACCGTGCTCTGATATGACAGTGTATAATGTGCATGTATATATTATTTATCACTTAATCTGCGGTGCCTTCAGATCTTACCTTAGGCCAAGACTTATACATACGTCGTGCCCACAATCCTGAAGGCTGGTTGCGGACATTCTGTGATAGGGGTTGCCATACCTTTGATGAACCATTTTTATGGGTTCGTGTCAAATTGCCAACTAGTTAATTATTACTCTTACTGGTTTGGGTGATCATTGATGGAGTATGGCTATCATATATAATATCTCAACTGACCCTTAGATATATTTATAGTTTATCGTTTCATATAAATCTAATTGTTCCGTATATGATATTCTATTTTATACCAGCTCTTGTGAAGATTATGTAACAGTCAAGTATTATTCTGCAATTTATAATGAAGTAATCTTTAATTGCGGTATTTGATTCGATAATACTATAATAAATAGCCATTGATTTGATATTCACCAAACAGTTGTATTGTTGTTCTATAATGCTACAGTACTGATAC
Organism: Pecten maximus; assembly: GCF_902652985.1. Classification (NCBI taxonomy): domain Eukaryota; kingdom Metazoa; phylum Mollusca; class Bivalvia; order Pectinida; family Pectinidae; genus Pecten; species Pecten maximus. Next base: position 11,322 of record NW_022982860.1, read on the forward strand.
ATTACAGTGTTTAGTATGGGCGAGGCGCTAGAGGCGCGAAAGAAGGGTAAGAAGGGTTAATGTCAGCATTAATTTAATTTAATGTGTTATTAATATTTCGTAGCATCGTCGGTTGATATTATGTTATAATAATATTGGTTACTGAATGTTACAACCGGTGAGGACGTGGGCCCGCGATTGCATGTGTTTACGAATGTCGCCAGACAGGAAGGAAGTTACCTGGTGGGCATATCGGAGTGGTTTGGCATGAGAAGTGGTGCATTATGGGACGATATACGAGCGGCGGTAGCCTATGCGCCAGCGAAATCAGTGTCGAATGATATATCGTGGGCTAACCATCGTATTCGTGTATACATATTTCAGTTGATACTTTTCTTTGTGGGAGACAGTGTTCGGCACCCTGTATTCAAGTTGTATTAGCGAAGGGCCAAGCTACGCTAGTTTGTTTACAAATCCCACCTCCACCGGGTTTCTACTCCTCTCCCGATAGATGTGATATGGTAGTTTATAGGTCTTCTGTAGATTAGTTCATCAGTTATGGCATGTCATTTAAGGTGTAAGAGTATGGCTATATAATATCTCAATACCCTTAGATATATTATAGTTTATCGTTTCATATAAAATCTCATTGTCGTATATGATATTCATATATACCAGCTCTTGTGTAAGATATGTAACAGTCAAGTATATTCTGCAATTTATAATGAAGTAATCTTACTGCGGTATTTGATTCGATAATACTATAATAAATAGCCATTGATTGATATTCACCCAAACCAGTTGTCATTGTCGTTCTTATATATGCTAACAGTACTGGAATACATGTACAGTGTTTATTATTGGGCGAGGCTGCTAGAGGCGAAAGAAGGGTTAATCCGTAGTATTGTAACCACGCGTCCGCGGTAGCGCGGTTAATTGTTCACCGATGGAAGTTTTGCCGAAATCATAACGTTTTCCTGTTGATCACATCCCACTGGAGGTGCCCAAAAAGATCCGAAGCTCCTAGCAGCTCTAGAAATGACGTCAGAACTGCACGTTGAGCGTCACCATATTCCGTAGTATTGTAACCACGCGTCCGCGGTAGCGCGGTTAATTGTTCACCGATGGAAGTTTTGCCGAAATCATACGTTTTCCTGTTGATCACATCCCACTGGAGGTGCCCAAAAAGATCCGAAGCTCCTAGCAGCTCTAGAAATGACGTCAGAACTGCACGTTGAGCGTCACCATATTCCGTAGTATTGTAACCACGCGTCCGCGGTAGCGCGGTTAATTGTTCACCGATGGAAGTTTTGCCGAAATCATAACGTTTTCCTGTTGATCACATCCCACTGGAGGTGCCCAAAAAGATCCGAAGCTCCTAGCAGCTCTAGAAATGACGTCAGAACTGCACGTTGAGCGTCACCATATTCCGTAGTATTGTAACCACGCGTCCGCGGTAGCGCGGTTAATTGTTCACCGATGGAAGTTTTGCCGAAATCATAACGTTTTCCTGTTGATCACATCCCACTGGAGGTGCCCAAAAAGATCCGAAGCTCCTAGCAGCTCTAGAAATGACGTCAGAACTGCACGTTGAGCGTCACCATATTCCGTAGTATTGTAACCACGCGTCCGCGGTAGCGCGGTTAATTGTTCACCGATGGAAGTTTTGCCGAAATCATAACGTTTTCCTGTTGATCACATCCCACTGGAGGTGCCCAAAAAGATCCGAAGCTCCTAGCAGCTCTAGAAATGACGTCAGAACTGCACGTTGAGCGTCACCATATTCCGTAGTATTGTAACCACGCGTCCGCGGTAGCGCGGTTAATTGTTCACCGATGGAAGTTTTGCCGAAATCATAACGTTTTCCTGTTGATCACATCCCACTGGAGGTGCCCAAAAAGATCCGAAGCTCCTAGCAGCTCTAGAAATGACGTCAGAACTGCACGTTGAGCGTCACCATATTCCGTAGTATTGTAACCACGCGTCCGCGGTAGCGCGGTTAATTGTTCACCGATGGAAGTTTTGCCGAAATCATAACGTTTTCCTGTTGATCACATCCCACTGGAGGTGCCCAAAAAGATCCGAAGCTCCTAGCAGCTCTAGAAATGACGTCAGAACTGCACGTTGAGCGTCACCATATTCCGTAGTATTGTAACCACGCGTCCGCGGTAGCGCGGTTAATTGTTCACCGATGGAAGTTTTGCCGAAATCATAACGTTTTCCTGTTGATCACATCCCACTGGAGGTGCCCAAAAAGATCCGAAGCTCCTAGCAGCTCTAGAAATGACGTCAGAACTGCACGTTGAGCGTCACCATATTCCGTAGTATTGTAACCACGCGTCCGCGGTAGCGCGGTTAATTGTTCACCGATGGAAGTTTTGCCGAAATCATAACGTTTTCCTGTTGATCACATCCCACTGGAGGTGCCCAAAAAGATCCGAAGCTCCTAGCAGCTCTAGAAATGACGTCAGAACTGCACGTTGAGCGTCACCATATTCCGTAGTATTGTAACCACGCGTCCGCGGTAGCGCGGTTAATTGTTCACCGATGGAAGTTTTGCCGAAATCATAACGTTTTCCTGTTGATCACATCCCACTGGAGGTGCCCAAAAAGATCCGAAGCTCCTAGCAGCTCTAGAAATGACGTCAGAACTGCACGTTGAGCGTCACCATATTCCGTAGTATTGTAACCACGCGTCCGCGGTAGCGCGGTTAATTGTTCACCGATGGAAGTTTTGCCGAAATCATAACGTTTTCCTGTTGATCACATCCCACTGGAGGTGCCCAAAAAGATCCGAAGCTCCTAGCAGCTCTAGAAATGACGTCAGAACTGCACGTTGAGCGTCACCATATTCCGTAGTATTGTAACCACGCGTCCGCGGTAGCGCGGTTAATTGTTCACCGATGGAAGTTTTGCCGAAATCATACGTTTTCCTGTTGATCACATCCCACTGGAGGTGCCCAAAAAGATCCGAAGCTCCTAGCAGCTCTAGAAATGACGTCAGAACTGCACGTTGAGCGTCACCATATTCCGTAGTATTGTAACCACGCGTCCGCGGTAGCGCGGTTAATTGTTCACCGATGGAAGTTTTGCCGAAATCATAACGTTTTCCTGTTGATCACATCCCACTGGAGGTGCCCAAAAAGATCCGAAGCTCCTAGCAGCTCTAGAAATGACGTCAGAACTGCACGTTGAGCGTCACCATATTCCGTAGTATTGTAACCACGCGTCCGCGGTAGCGCGGTTAATTGTTCACCGATGGAAGTTTTGCCGAAATCATAACGTTTTCCTGTTGATCACATCCCACTGGAGGTGCCCAAAAAGATCCGAAGCTCCTAGCAGCTCTAGAAATGACGTCAGAACTGCACGTTGAGCGTCACCATATTCCGTAGTATTGTAACCACGCGTCCGCGGTAGCGCGGTTAATTGTTCACCGATGGAAGTTTTGCCGAAATCATAACGTTTTCCTGTTGATCACATCCCACTGGAGGTGCCCAAAAAGATCCGAAGCTCCTAGCAGCTCTAGAAATGACGTCAGAACTGCACGTTGAGCGTCACCATATTCCGTAGTATTGTAACCACGCGTCCGCGGTAGCGTGGTTAATTGTTCACCGATGGAAGTTTTGCCGAAATCATAACGTTTTCCTGTTGATCACATCCCACTGGAGGTGCCCAAAAAGATCCGAAGCTCCTAGCAGCTCTAGAAATGACGTCAGAACTGCACGTTGAGCGTCACCATATTCCGTAGTATTGTAACCACGCGTCCGCGGTAGCGCGGTTAATTGTTCACCGATGGAAGTTTTGCCGAAATCATAACGTTTTCCTGTTGATCACATCCCACTGGAGGTGCCCAAAAAGATCCGAAGCTCCTAGCAGCTCTAGAAATGACGTCAGAACTGCACGTTGAGCGTCACCATATTCCGTAGTATTGTAACCACGCGTCCGCGGTAGCGCGGTTAATTGTTCACCGATGGAAGTTTTGCCGAAATCATAACGTTTTCCTGTTGATCACATCCCACTGGAGGTGCCCAAAAAGATCCGAAGCTCCTAGCAGCTCTAGAAATGACGTCAGAACTGCACGTTGAGCGTCACCATATTCCGTAGTATTGTAACCACGCGTCCGCGGTAGCGCGGTTAATTGTTCACCGATGGAAGTTTTGCCGAAATCATAACGTTTTCCTGTTGATCACATCCCACTGGAGGTGCCCAAAAAGATCCGAAGCTCCTAGCAGCTCTAGAAATGACGTCAGAACTGCACGTTGAGCGTCACCATATTCCGTAGTATTGTAACCACGCGTCCGCGGTAGCGCGGTTAATTGTTCACCGATGGAAGTTTTGCCGAAATCATAACGTTTTCCTGTTGATCACATCCCACTGGAGGTGCCCAAAAAGATCCGAAGCTCCTAGCAGCTCTAGAAATGACGTCAGAACTGCACGTTGAGCGTCACCATATTCCGTAGTATTGTAACCACGCGTCCGCGGTAGCGCGGTTAATTGTTCACCGATGGAAGTTTTGCCGAAATCATAACGTTTTCCTGTTGATCACATCCCACTGGAGGTGCCCAAAAAGATCCGAAGCTCCTAGCAGCTCTAGAAATGACGTCAGAACTGCACGTTGAGCGTCACCATATTCCGTAGTATTGTAACCACGCGTCCGCGGTAGCGCGGTTAATTGTTCACCGATGGAAGTTTTGCCGAAATCATAACGTTTTCCTGTTGATCACATCCCACTGGAGGTGCCCAAAAAGATCCGAAGCTCCTAGCAGCTCTAGAAATGACGTCAGAACTGCACGTTGAGCGTCACCATATTCCGTAGTATTGTAACCACGCGTCCGCGGTAGCGCGGTTAATTGTTCACCGATGGAAGTTTTGCCGAAATCATAACGTTTTCCTGTTGATCACATCCCACTGGAGGTGCCCAAAAAGATCCGAAGCTCCTAGCAGCTCTAGAAATGACGTCAGAACTGCACGTTGAGCGTCACCATATTCCGTAGTATTGTAACCACGCGTCCGCGGTAGCGTGGTTAATTGTTCACCGATGGAAGTTTTGCCGAAATCATAACGTTTTCCTGTTGATCACATCCCACTGGAGGTGCCCAAAAAGATCCGAAGCTCCTAGCAGCTCTAGAAATGACGTCAGAACTGCACGTTGAGCGTCACCATATTCCGTAGTATTGTAACCACGCGTCCGCGGTAGCGCGGTTAATTGTTCACCGATGGAAGTTTTGCCGAAATCATAACGTTTTCCTGTTGATCACATCCCACTGGAGGTGCCCAAAAAGATCCGAAGCTCCTAGCAGCTCTAGAAATGACGTCAGAACTGCACGTTGAGCGTCACCATATTCCGTAGTATTGTAACCACGCGTCCGCGGTAGCGCGGTTAATTGTTCACCGATGGAAGTTTTGCCGAAATCATAACGTTTTCCTGTTGATCACATCCCACTGGAGGTGCCCAAAAAGATCCGAAGCTCCTAGCAGCTCTAGAAATGACGTCAGAACTGCACGTTGAGCGTCACCATATTCCGTAGTATTGTAACCACGCGTCCGCGGTAGCGCGGTTAATTGTTCACCGATGGAAGTTTTGCCGAAATCATAACGTTTTCCTGTTGATCACATCCCACTGGAGGTGCCCAAAAAGATCCGAAGCTCCTAGCAGCTCTAGAAATGACGTCAGAACTGCACGTTGAGCGTCACCATATTCCGTAGTATTGTAACCACGCGTCCGCGGTAGCGCGGTTAATTGTTCACCGATGGAAGTTTTGCCGAAATCATAACGTTTTCCTGTTGATCACATCCCACTGGAGGTGCCCAAAAAGATCCGAAGCTCCTAGCAGCTCTAGAAATGACGTCAGAACTGCACGTTGAGCGTCACCATATTCCGTAGTATTGTAACCACGCGTCCGCGGTAGCGCGGTTAATTGTTCACCGATGGAAGTTTTGCCGAAATCATTACGTTTTCCTGTTGATCACATCCCACTGGAGGTGCCCAAAAAGATCCGAAGCTCCTAGCAGCTCTAGAAATGACGTCAGAACTGCACGTTGAGCGTCACCATATTCCGTAGTATTGTAACCACGCGTCCGCGGTAGCGCGGTTAATTGTTCACCGATGGAAGTTTTGCCGAAATCATAACGTTTTCCTGTTGATCACATCCCACTGGAGGTGCCCAAAAAGATCCGAAGCTCCTAGCAGCTCTAGAAATGACGTCAGAACTGCACGTTGAGCGTCACCATATTCCGTAGTATTGTAACCACGCGTCCGCGGTAGCGCGGTTAATTGTTCACCGATGGAAGTTTTGCCGAAATCATTACGTTTTCCTGTTGATCACATCCCACTGGAGGTGCCCAAAAAGATCCGAAGCTCCTAGCAGCTCTAGAAATGACGTCAGAACTGCACGTTGAGCG
>NW_022982861.1:0-15252 GCF_902652985.1 Pecten maximus
GGGATGTCAACGTCGAATGATTTCGGCAAAACTTCCATTGGTGAACAATTAACCACGCTACCGCGGACGCGTGGTTACAATACTACGAATACGGTGACACTCAACGTGCTATTCTGACGTCATTTCTAGAGCTGCTAGGGGTGTCGGATCTTTTTGGACACCTCCAGTGGGATGTGATCAACAGTAAAAGGTAATGATTTCGGCAAAACTTCCATTGGTGAACAATTAACCACGCTACCGCGGAGGCGTGGTTACAATACTACGGAATACGGTGACACTCAACGTGCAGTTCTGACGTCATTTCTAGAGCTGCTAGGAGTGTTGGATCCTTTTGGACACCTCCATTGGGATGTGATCAACAGTAAAACGTAATGATTTCGGCAAAACTTCCATTGGTGAACAATTAACCATGCTACTGCGGACGCGTGGTTACAATACTACGGAATACGGTGACACTCAACGTGCAGTTCTGACGTCATTTCTAGAGCTGCTAGGAGTGTCGGATCTTTTTGGACACCTCCAGTGGGATGTGATCAACAGTAAAACGTAATGATTTCGGCAAAACTTCCATTGGTGAACAATTAACCACGCTACCGCGGAGGCGTGGTTACAATACTACGAAGACGATGACACTCAACGTGCAGTTCTGACGTCATTTCTAGAGCTGCTAGGAGTGTCGGATCTTTTAGGACACCTCCAGTGGGAAGTTATCAACAGCAAAACGCAATGATTTCGGCAAAACTTCCATTGGTGAACAATTAACCACGCTACCGCGGTAGCGTGGTTATAATACTACGGAATACGGTGACACTCAACGTGCAGTTCTGACGTCATTTCTAGAGCTGTTAGGAGTGTCGGATCTTTTTGGACACCTCCATTGGGATGTGATCAACAGTACAACGTAATGATTTCGGCAAAACTTCCATTGGTGAACAATTAACCACGCTACCGCGGACGCGTGATTACAATACTACGGAATACGGTGACACTCAATGTGCAGTTCTGACGTCATTTCTAGAGCTGTTAGGAGTGTCGGATCTTTTTGGACACCTCCATTGGGATGTGATCAACAGTAAAACGTAATGATTTCGGCAAAATTTCCATTGGTGAACAATTAACCACGCTACCGCGGACGCGTGGTTACAATACTACGGAATACGGTGACACTCAACGTGCAGTTCTGACGTCATTTCTAGAGCTGCTAGGAGCTTCGGATCTTTTTGGGCACCTCCAGTGGGATGTGATGAACAGTAAAACGTAATTAGTTCGGCAATATTTCTATTGGTGAACAATTAACCGCGCTACCGCGGACGCGTGGTTACAATACTACGGAAAACGGTGACACTCAACGTGCAGTTCTGACGTCATTTCTAAAGCTGCTAGGAGTGTCGGATCTTTTTGGACACCTCCAGTGGGATGTGATCAAAAGTAAAACGTAATGATTTCGGCAAAACTGTTATTGGTGAACAATTAACCACGCTACCGCGGACGCGTGGTTACAATACTACGGAATACGGTGACACTCAACGTGCAGTTCTGACGTCATTTCTAGAGCTGCTAGGAACTTCGGATATTTTTGGGCACCTCCAGTGGGATGTGATCAACAGTAAAACGTAATGATTTCGGCAATATTTCCATTGGTGAACAATTAACCGCGCTACCGCGGACGCGTGGTTACAATACTACGGAAAACGGTGACATTCAACGTGCAGTTCTGACGTCATTTCTAAAGCTGCTAGGAGTGTCGGATCTTTTTGGACACCTCCAGTGGGATGTGATCAAAAGTAAAACGTAATGATTTCGGCAAAACTGTTATTGGTGAACAATTAACCACGCTGCCGCGGACGCGTGGTTACAATACTACGGAATACGGTGACACTCAACGTGCAGTTCTGACGTCATTTCTAGAGCTGTTAGGAGTGTCGGATCTTTTTGGACACCTCCATTGGGATGTGATCAACAGTAAAACGTAATGATTTCGGCAAAATTTCCATTGGTGAACAATTAACCACGCTACCGCGGACGCGTGGTTACAATACTACGGAATACGGTGACACTCAACGTGCAGTTCTGACGTCATTTCTAGAGCTGCTAGGAGTGTCGGATCTTTTTGGACACCTCCAGTGGGATGTGATCAACAGTAAAAAGGAATGATTTCGGCAAAACTTCCATTGGTGAACAATTAACCACGCTACCGCGGACGCGTGGTTACAATACTACGAATACGGTGACACTCAACGTGCTATTCTGACGTCATTTCTAGAGCTGCTAGGGGTGTCGGATCTTTTTGGACACGTCCAGTGGGATGTGATCAACAGTAAAAGGTAATGATTTCGGCAAAACTTCCATTGGTGAACAATTAACCACGCTACCGCGGACGCGTGGTTACAATACTACGGAATACGGTGACACTCAACGTGCAGTTCTGACGTCATTTCTAGAGCTGCTAGGAGTGTCGGATCTTTTTGGACACCTCCAGTGGGATGTGATCAACAGTAAAACGTTATGATTTCGGCAAAACTTCCATTGGTGAACAATTAACCATGCTACTGCGGACGCATGGTTACAATACTACGGAATACGGTGACACTCAACGTGCAGTTCTGACGTCATTTCTAGAGCTGCTAGGAGTGTCGGATCTTTTTGGACACCTCCAGTGGGATGTGATCAACAGTAAAACGTAATGATTTCGGCAAAACTTCCATTGGTGAACAATTAACCACGCTGCCGCGGAGGCGTGGTTACAATACTACGAAGACGGTGACACTCAACGTGCAGTTCTGACGTCATTTCTAGAGCTGCTAGGATTGTCGGATCTGTTAGGACACCTCCAGTGGGATGTGATCAACAGCAAAACGTAATGATTTCGGCAAAACTTCCATTGGTGAACAATTAACCACGCTACCGCGGACGCGTGGTTACAATACTACGGAATGCGGTGACACTCTACGTGCAGTTCTGACGTCATTTCTAGAGCTGCTAGGAGCTTCGGATCTTTTTGGGCACCTCCAGTGGGATGTGATGAACAGCAAAACGCAATGATTTCGACAAAACTTCCATTCATGAACAATTAACCGCGATGCCGCGGAGGCGTGGTTACAATACTACGACGACGGTGACACTCAATGTGCAGTTCTGACGTCATTTCTAGAGCTGCTAGGAGTGTCGGATCTTTTAGGACACCTCCAGTGGGATGTGATCAACAGTAAAACGTAATGATTTCGGCAATACTTCCATTGGTGAACAATTAGCCACGCTACCGCGGACGCGTGGTTACAATACTACGGATCTTTTTGGACACCTCCAGTGGGATGTGATCAACAGTAAAACGTAATGATTTCGACAAAACTTCCATTGGTGAACAATTAACCACGCTACCGCGGACGCGTGGTTACAATACTACGGAATACGGTGACACTCAACGTGCAGTTCTGACGTCATTTCTAGAGCTGCTAGGAGATTCGGATCTTTTTGGGCACCTCCAGTGGGATGTGATGAACAGTAAAACGTTTTTTTTTAATTGATATTTTAATTGCATCAATCACATAGTTAAGGTACAATTTTGACAAAGGTTGTTGATGAAAACACACATTATAAACAAAATATCAAAGTTCATTCTAAAATAAGTTTGATACTTTCCCATTTTTGCCGGATCTTGTTCGCTGCGTTTTGGGTCAACATATAGGTCGAATAGAGATCAAGATTTCTGTAATTTCGAATAAATGTCTTACATGTTTCCCAGTTTGGAATTTTTTTATATTGTCGCATCAACGATATATATTTCTTAATGAGCAATATGCATATATTTAAACCTATCACTTGAACATCATCATTTATGCCAAATAGGAAAGTAGCAGGTTTTCTTTCTAAAACAACATTATATTTAATAAAAACTGCATTTATAAAACATGTCCAGAGTGATTGACTATGTGTACAATCCCAAAAAAGGTGGTATATTGTTTCTGGTGCACCACTACAAAAACTACATTCCTGATGTTCTAATAACTTTCGTTTTAATAGCATAGCGTTTGTAAAAAAAATTCTATGGGTGATTCTGTATTGTAAACTTTGTAATTTTGAATCCTTTTTCTCACAAAATGGAAGTGCATGGATATTTTCCCAGTTATCTTGGCTAAGAGAGATATTCAGAATAGTGTGCCACCTTTCATGGGATTGTTGTGGAAATATTAATACAGTAGACAGTAATTTCTGATAGAAAAACTTATTTGGCTTTTCAATATTTTTCAGTTGCCTCAAATTATCATGCAAAACATTTTCAATATTTTTTCCATAATTGGTGATCATTCTCTTCCAGCCTCTCGGTATTGCACTAATAAGGCTATTGTAGGTCATAAAGTTCATATCTACTCGGTATTTCTGAATAAGACTATCTAGAGACATAATGTTACCATGCTCATCTACTAAGTCTTTAACAAAAAATATGCCTTCATTACAAAGATTTTTGAAGAAGATGGTTTGTCTATTAACTTTTATTTCTTTATTAAACCATAGAGGCTGAGAGAGAACATATTCCGGGGCTGTCGGGAGGAGTTCGTATAGATTTCCCCAAATAGACATAATTTCCTTCCAAAATTTCCCAAAACTATACTTCTTAACAACTTCCTCTAGTCCATGTTTTGTTAAACTCCATATTTTATTTCCTCCAACATGTTCTATATCATCAATTAATAACCTTTTCCAATCTGCATGATTACTAGAATCCAAACATTTCTTTATCCATATAAGTTTTAAAGATTTACAGTAAGAAAAAATATCCGGAACTTTCAAACCTCCATCTTTATAATCACCAATTAAAAGGTTCCTTTTCAATTTATCAACTTTACTATTCCATATAAAATGAAAAAATAATCTTTGAAAGTTTTTTAGGATCTTAATATGTGGACTAGGGATAACAGTTAGTATTTGCACAATAATAGGGAAGACTAATGTTTTGATAACAGTCACTTTTCCAATGATGGAAAGATTCCTAAAAGACCAGTCTGAGAGAAGTGACTCCACTGATTTTAATTTTTCGACAAAATTATCTTCATAAATATCATCTTTAGATAAATCGTATCTTATCCCTAACAACTTAAATTTCCCTTGCTGATTCCAGGTTAAATTTTGCTCCGTTTCAATCTCCTCTCCGCAGCCCCGTTTTACCCCAATCCATACAGCTTGAGACTTATCGAAATTGGTTTTTAGACCAGAACATTCTCCATAGATGTCGATCAAAAATAAAGATTTTGCTAAGGACCTTGCATCATCATCAAGTATTAATGTTGAGTCATCTGCGTACTGACTTATAAGATATTCAGAATTATTTAAAATTATGCCCTTGACATCAGGGTCATATTTGATTGCTGCACTCAATAATTCAATACAAATAATAAACAAATATGGAGACAAAGGATCCCCTTGTCGCACTCCGCGTGTAACTTGAAAAAAAGTGGAGAGGTGACCATTGTTTTCAACACAGGCAGATATATGTGAGTATAAAGTTTTAAAACAGTTTACAATGAAGTCGTTAAAACCAAAAAAACGTAAAGTTCTTTCTATGAATGGCCACTCAAGGGAGTCAAATGCCTTTTCAAAATCTAACATTAGCAAAATACCCGATTGATTATTAACTTCCGTCTTTTCAATAATATCATTAATTATCCTTGTACATTCCCCTATGTAACGACCTTTGACAAATCCCGCCTGACTCGGACTTATAATATCAACTAGAGTTTGTTTAATTTTATTGGCAATACACGACGATGCAATTTTATAATCGACATTTAATAAAGTAATAGGTCTCCAATTTTTTAAATACAATTTTGATTTCCCTTGTTTCGGAATACATTTAATTAATCCCCGTCTCTGACTAATTGACATTTCCTGATCTCTTAATGATTGATTAATGGATCTTAGCAGAAAATGTTTTAGATCTGTCCAGAAAAATTTATAAAACTCTACGGTGAATCCATCTAAACCTGGAGATTTTCCATTACTCATATTTCTTATTGTTCTTAAACATTCTTCAACCGTGAGTGGACCATTCATAGAATCACTTTGCTCATCCGTGAGTTTAGTTATAAACGGATTATTATCATTAAAAAATATTCTTGGTGAACTTCATTAAACAATGTTCCTTTCGTATTGTAAAGATTGGAATAAAATGCTGATTGTTCATTAAGTATTTCATTTAAATTGTGTATTTCATTTCCGTTGTCATTAATTAGTTTAGGAATCATTTTTTCATTGTATTGTCGTTTTTCAAGATTGCAGAAGTATTTAGTGCTTTTTTCCCCTTCGACCTTCCACCTTACCTTTGCTCTTGTGATTATCCCTTTAATTTTCTTATCCCTTAAAGTTTTTAATTTTCCCTCTGTTTCTGAGATATCCTGCAGTAATTGTGCATTTTGTTCTGAATGGTATTTATCATACAAATTTTTTAGTTCACTGTCCAAATCGTTCTCCTGTTTTTCTCGTTCCCTTTTCTTAAATGAAGAATAGCTAATTGTCTTTCCCCGCATCATTAGTTTTAAGGTTTCCCAAAATAATTTGTCACTTATGTTAAATTCTGCGTTTTCTAAGTCATTATTGTCATCTACTCTGTATTGTGCTATAATTTCTGTGATAATATTCTTGACTTTATTTACATATTCCGGATCCCCGAGCAGACTATTATTGAATTTCCATGTACCTCGCCCACGCTGCTGTTTAATAAATTCCAATTCAATATGAACAGGCGAGTGGTCAGATTTGTAAGCGTAGTCCATACCTACTGCAGGAATATTATTATGTAAATCAGAGGATATCAAAAAATAATCAAGGCGACTTTTTTTCCCATTTGGACCAAACCATGTATATTTTCTATCATCTGGATTAAATTCCCTCCAAACATCAATTAGATCTAAATTTTGCATCATGTTATGGATTTCAATATTTGCTCTGGTATTATTGCGATGACGATAATTGAAAGTGTCTACTTCATATTCAAGTGCGACGTTCCAGTCCCCCGCTATGATTATAGTATCATTACCAATAGCTTCTATTCTATTTTGTAGATTACTAAAAAATGCTGGCTTATCATCATTTGGACCGTATATTCCACAAAGTGTTAATTTAACATTTTGTATAATCATATTTAATAATAAAAAATTCCCGTCTGGGTCGTTGTACTCACCAACCACACTGTAATCGAAAGAATTTCTAAAAAGTATTGCAATACCCCTACAGTTTGATGAAAACGACGCAAATTTTATATCACCTCCCCATTCATTCCTCCACAATGTTTCTGAATTAGTATGGCCGTGTGTATCCGTTAAAATTGTGATATCGTATTTTGATCGACATCTATGAAAAACGTCCCGCCTCTTAACTAAATCACTAGCAAGACCTCGGCAATTCAAACTTCCGATTTGTATTTTACCCATTTTCAAATGGTATATTGATTATGACAATAAGGTATATTTTCAACAATTTGACCTTAGATTTGGATAATAAAGTGAATGACGCATTTGAAACAAACAATGAAAACTCCCCGTTCCCCAATCCCCATAGATAAACTTCCCTTTCAAACATTCTCCCTATATTCCCGAATAAGGAGCCTGAGGATTCTCCGATATTCTACATTTTTAGTCATTAAAAAAATTTTTTTTTTTACTGAGCCAACACTAACAGAATGTAGTCATATGTAATTTTTAGGATTATTATTCTAATTATATGGCATGCACAGCTTAAGTATATATTGTACATACATGTATATAATATATAAGCGTTGTAACTTCATTAATTCAATCTAAAATAGCTAACACAAAAACGTTTAGTAATCGATTATATTGATAGGGATGAGTCCCGTGTTGTCGACCTTTACCAGGAACGACAACTCCGTACAGAAAACTACATGTACATGTAGGCAGACAACATATATATCTGCATTTCAAATAATAAATGAGTTTAAAAAAAATCGTTATATATGCAATCCTTTAAATGTACCAGTGATTGACAAACTACACGTAAGGCAATGTGTGTACATGTATCTTTGTGGTACAAAATGGCTGATCCACTATTAAGTGACATTGATATTGGTAGAGGGAGTTTACAACTGTAAACAAAATGTCTACAGTGTACTAGCTTATGATAAAGATTACATTGTAAAAACCTCAGTCTTTGTGTTATACTTTAATAGATATATATATATGTATTTATCATTTTATTAGTGAATCGCCATACACTCTACACAAACTGGTCGTCACATAAAAAAAAAAACAAAAAAAAACCACATACAAAAACACTGCTAGTTATGTCACATTACACCTGTGTTTTCACAATTGTCATTCATTCCACCCCGGTAAGACACGAGAACGGTGCGCGCGTGCTCAAGTCCGTGTCACGCATACTGACCGTCACACAATATTGATATAAAGTACTGTCAGCTTCATCCTACCGTGCGGTATTCGCATATATATTGTAATGTATCAGAACATTTAGAACTTAGGCTTTTGTTTCAGGGCGACGAAAGGATAATCCCTTTGGTAGACCAGTTTAACCTTTTTCTTCTCCACCGAGGACATTTCCCAGCGCTGTTTCAGTAGCTGTGCCCGGATTCTATTAATTTCCGGGGTGGAGATCCGTAACAACACTGAAGCCCGATCCAGGTTTTAGCCCCATGCCTGCTTCCATCACCTCGTCTCTGTCGATCAGACTATTAAAACGAACGATAATATTCCTTTTTCCCTCCTGACCCCCTTTCAACCTATGAGCTGCTTGGAATACCATTTGGTCAACAGTTTCTTGGGGAATTTTCAGATCCGTCAATAAAAATTTTCTGACCTGCGCGAGTGTCTCCCTTGGCTTTTCCCCCTCGGATCCCACGATACCTTTGAATACAAGATTCCACTTACGTCCCCATATTTCTAGTTTCAGTCTCTCATGAGCCTCACTGGTTATTTTCTTATTAATATCAGGCTCAATCATGAACAGTAAAACGTAATGATTTCGACAAAACTTCCATCTACGAACAATTAACCGCGATACCGCGGACGCGTGGTTACAATACTACGGAAAACGGTGACACTCAACTTGCAGTTCTGACGTCATTTCTAAAGCTGCTAGGAGTGTCGGATCTTTTTGGACACCTCCAGTGGGATGTGATCAACAGTAAAACGTAATGATTTCGGCAAAACTTCCATTGGTGAACAATTAACCACGCTACCGCGGACGCGTGGTTACAATGCTAGGGAATACGGTGACACTCAACGTGCAGTTCTGACGTCATTTCTAGAGCTGCTAGGAGTGTCGGATCTTTTTGGACACCTCCAGTGGGATCTGATCAACAGCAAAACGTAATGATTTCGGCAAAACTTCCATTGGTGAACAATTAACCACGCTACCGCGGACGCGTGGTTACAATACTACGGAATACGGTGACACTCAACGTGCAGTTCTGACGTCATTTCTAGAGCTGTTAGGAGTGTCGGATCTTTTTGGACAGCTCCAGTGGGATGTGATCAACAGTAAAACGTAATGATTTCGGCAAAATTTCCATTGGTGAACAATTAACCACGCTACCGCGGACGCGTGGTTACAATACTACGGAATACGGTGACACTCAACGTGCAGTTCTGACGTCATTTCTAAAGCTGCTAGGAGTGTCGGATCTTTTTGGACACCTCCAGTGGGATGTGATCAAAAGTAAAACGTAATGATTTCGGCAAAACTGTTATTGGTGAACAATTAACCACGCTACCGCGGACGCGTGGTTACAATACTACGGAATACGGTGACACTCAACGTGCAGTTCTGACGTCATTTCTAGAGCTGCTAGGAGTGTCGGATCTTTTTGGACACCTCCATTGGGATGTGATCAACAGTAAAAAGTAATGATTTCGGCAAAACTTCCATTGGTGAACAATTAACCACGCTACCGCGGACGCGTGGTTACAATACTACGAATACGGTGACACTCAACGTGCTATTCTGACGTCATTTCTAGAGCTGCTAGGGGTGTCGGATCTTTTTGGACACCTCCAGTGGGATGTGATCAACAATAAAAGGTAATGATTTCGGCAAAACTTCCATTGGTGAACAATTAACCACGCTACCGCGGACGCGTGGTTACAATACTACGAAGACGGTGACACTCAACGTGCAGTTCTGACGTCATTTCTAGAGCTGCTAGGAGAGTCGGATCTTTTTGGACACCTCCAGTGGGATGTGATCAACAGCAAAACGTAATGATTTCGGCAAAACTTCATTGGTGAACAATTAACCACGCTACCGCGGACGCGTGGTTACAATACTACGGAATGCGGTGACACTCTACGTGCAGTTCTGACGTCATTTCTAGAGCTGCTAGGAGCTTCGGATCTTTTGGGCACCTCCAGTGGGATGTGATGAACAGTAAAACGCAATGATTTCGACAAAACTTCCATTGATGAACAATTAACCGCGATGCCGCGGACGCTTGGTTACAATACTACGAAGACGGTGACACACAACGTGCAGTTCTGACGTCATTTCTAGAGCTGCTAGGAGTGTCGGATCTTTTAGGACACCTCCTGTGGGATGTGATCAACACTAAAACGTAATGATTTCGGCAATACTTCCATTGGTGAACAATTAGCCACGCCACCGCGGACGCGTGGTTACAATACTACGGATCTTTTTGGACACCTCCAGTGGGATGTGATCAACAGTAAAACGTAATGATTTCGACAAAACTTCCATTGGTGAACAATTAACCACGCTACCGCGGACGCATGGTTACAATACTACGGAATACGGTGACACTCAACGTGCAGTTCTGACGTCATTTCTAGAGCTGCTAGGAGATTCGGATCTTTTTGGGCACCTCCAGTGGGATGTGATGAACAGTAAAAGGTAATGATTTCGACAAAACTTCCATCTACGAACAATTAACCGCGATACCGCGGACGCGTGGTTACAATACTACGGAAAACGGTGACACTCAACTTGCAGTTCTGACGTCATTTCTAAAGCTGCTAGGAGTGTCGGATCTTTTTGGACACCTCCATTGGGATGTGATCAACAGTAAAACGTAATGATTTCGACAAAACTTCCATTGGTGAACAATTAACCACGCTACCGCGGACGCGTGGTTACAATACTACGAATACGGTGACACTCAACGTGCTATTCTGACGTCATTTCTAGAGCTGCTAGGGGTGTCGGATCTTTTTGGACACCTCCAGTGGGATGTGATCAACAGTAAAACGTAATGATTTCGGCAAAACTTCCATTGGTGAACAATTAACCACGCTACCGCGGACGCGTGGTTACAATACTACGGAATACGGTGACACTCAACGTGCAGTTCTGACGTCATTTCTAGAGCTGCTAGGAGTGTCGGATCTTTTTGGACACCTCCAGTGGGATGTGATCAACAGTAAAACGTAATGATTTCGGCAAAACTTCCATTGGTGAACAATTAACCATGCTACTGCGGACGCGTGGTTACAATACTACGGAATACGGTGACACTCAACGTGCAGTTCTGACGTCATTTCTAGAGCTGTTAGGAGTGTCGGATCTTTTTGGACAGCTCCAGTGGGATGTGATCAACACTAAAACGTAATGATTTCGGCAAAATTTCCATTGGTGAACAATTAACCACGCTACCGCGGCCGCGTGGTTACAATACTACGGAATACGGTGACACTCAACGTGCAGTTCTGACGTCATTTCTAGAGCTGCTAGGAGCTTCGGATCTTTTTGGGCACCTCCAGTGGGATGTGATCAACAGTAAAACGTAATTATTTCGGCAATATTTCCATTGGTGAACAATTAACCGCGCTACCGCGGACGCGTGGTTACAATACTACGGAAAACGGTGACACTCAACGTGCAGTTCTGACGTCATTTCTAAAGCTGCTAGGAGTGTCGGATCTTTTTGGACACCTCCAGTGGGATGTGATCAAAAGTAAAACGTAATGATTTCGGCAAAACTGTTATTGGTGAACAATTAACCACGCTACCGCGGACGCGTGGTTACAATACTACGGAATACGGTGACACTCAACGTGCAGTTCTGACGTCATTTCTAGAGCTGCTAGGAGTGTCGGATCTTTTTGGACACCTCCATTGGGATGTGATCAACAGTAAAAAGTAATGATTTCGGCAAAACTTCCATTGGTGAACAATTAACCACGCTACCGCGGACGCGTGGTTACAATACTACGAATACGGTGACACTCAACGTGCTATTCTGACGTCATTTCTAGAGCTGCTAGGGGTGTCGGATCTTTTTGGACACCTTCAGTGGGATGTGATCAACAGTAAAAGGTAATGATTTCGACAAAACTTCCATAGGTGAACAATTAACCACGCTACCGCGGACGCGTGGTTACAATACTACGGAATACGGTGACACTCAACGTGCAGTTCTGACGTCATTTCTAGAGCTGCTAGGAGTGTCGGATCTTTTTGGATACCTCCAGTGGGATGTGATCAACAGTAAAACGTAATGATTTCGGCAAAACTTCCATTGGTGAACAATTAACCACGCTACCGCGGAGGCGTGGTTACAATACTACGAAGACCGGTGACACTCAACGTGCAGTTCTGACGTCATTTCTAGAGCTGCTAGGATTGTCGGATCTGTTAGGACACCTCCAGTGGGATGTGATCAACAGCAAAACGTAATGATTTCGGCAAAACTTCCATTGGTGAACAATTAACCACGCTACCGCGGACGCGTGGTTACAATACTACGGAATGCGGTGACACTCTACGTGCAGTTCTGACGTCATTTCTAGAGCTGCTAGGAGCTTCGGATCTTTTTGGGCACCTCCAGTGGGATGTAATGAACAGTAAAACGCAATGATTTCGACAAAACTTCCATTTATGAACAATTAACCGCGATGCCGCGGACGCTTGGTTACAATACTACGAAGACGGTGACACTCAACGTGCAGTTCTGACGTCATTTCTAAAGCTGCTAGGAGTGTCGGATCTTTTGGACACCTCCAGTGGGATGTGATCAACAGTAAAACGTAATGATTTCGGCAAAACTTCCATTTGTGAACAATTAACCACGCTACCGCGGACGCGTGGTTACAATACTACGGAATACGGTGACACTCAACGTGCAGTTCTGACGTCATTTCTAAAGCTGCTAGGAGTGTCGGATCTTTTTGGACACCTCCAGTGGGATGTGATCAACAGTAAAACGTAATGATTTCGGCAAAACTTCCATTTGTGAACAATTAACCACGCTACCGCGGACGCGTGGTTACAATACTACGGAATACGGTGACACTCAACGTGCAGTTCTGACGTCATTTCTAGAGCTGGTAAGAGTGTCGGATCTTTTTGGACACCTCCAGTGGGATCTGATCAACAGCAAAACGTAATGATTTCGGCAATACTTCCATTGGTGAACAATTAGCCACGCCACCGCGGACGCGTGGTTACAATACTACGGATCTTTTTGGACACCTCCAGTGGGATGTGATCAACAGTAAAACGTAATGATTTCGGCAAAACTTCCATTGGTGAACAATTAACCACGCTACCGCGGACGCGTAGTTACAATACTACGGAATACGGTGACACTCAACCTGCAGTTCTGACGTCATTTCTAGAGCTGCTAGGACCTTCGGATCTTTTTGGGCACCTCCAGTGGGATGTGATGAACAGTAAAACGTAATGATTTCGACAAAACTTCCATCTATGAACAATTAACCGCGATACCGCGGACGCGTGGTTACAATACTACGGAAAACGGTGACACTCAACTTGCAGTTCTGACGTCATTTCTAAAGCTGCTAGGAGTGTCGGATCTTTTTGGACACCTCCAGTGGATGTGATCAACAGTAAAACGTAATGATTTCGGCAAAACTTCCATGGTGAACAATTAACCACGCTACCGCGGACGCGTGGTTACAATACTACGGAATACGGTGACACTCAACGTGCAGTTCTGACGTCATTTCTAGAGCTGCTAGGAGTGTCGGATCTTTTTGGACACCTCCAGTGGGATGTGATCAACAGTAAAACGTAATGATTTCGGCAAAACTTCCATTGGTGAACAATTAACCACGCTACCGCGGACGCGTGGTTACAATACTACGGAATACGGTGACACTCAACGTGCAGTTCTGACGTCATTTCTAGAGCTGCTAGGAGTGTCGGATCTTTTTGGACACCTCCAGTGGGATGTGATCAACAGTAAAACGTAATGATTTCGGCAAAACTTCCATTGGTGAACAATTAACCACGCTACCGCGGACGCGTGGTTACAATACTACGGAATACGGTGACACTCAACGTGCAGTTCTGACGTCATTTCTAGAGCTGCTAGGAGTGTCGGATCTTTTTGGACACCTCCAGTGGGATGTGATCAACAGTAAAACGTAATGATTTCGGCAAAACTTCCATTGGTGAACAATTAACCACGCTACCGCGGACGCGTGGTTACAATACTACGGAATACGGTGACACTCAACGTGCAGTTCTGACGTCATTTCTAGAGCTGCTAGGAGTGTCGGATCTTTTTGGACACCTCCAGTGGGATGTGATCAACAGTAAAACGTAATGATTTCGGCAAAACTTCCATTGGTGAACAATTAACCACGCTACCGCGGACGCGTGGTTACAATACTACGGAATACGGTGACACTCAACGTGCAGTTCTGACGTCATTTCTAGAGCTGCTAGGAGTGTCGGATCTTTTTGGACACCTCCAGTGGGATGTGATCAACAGTAAAACGTAATGATTTCGGCAAAACTTCCATTGGTGAACAATTAACCACGCTACCGCGGACGCGTGGTTACAATACTACGGAATACGGTGACACTCAACGTGCAGTTCTGACGTCATTTCTAGAGCTGCTAGGAGTGTCGGATCTTTTTGGACACCTCCAGTGGGATGTGATCAACAGTAAAACGTAATGATTTCGGCAAAACTTCCATTGGTGAACAATTAACCACGCTACCGCGGACGCGTGGTTACAATACTACGGAATACGGTGACACTCAACGTGCAGTTCTGACGTCATTTCTAGAGCTGCTAGGAGTGTCGGATCTTTTTGGACACCTCCAGTGGGATGTGATCAACAGTAAAACGTAATGATTTCGGCAAAACTTCCATTGGTGAACAATTAACCACGCTACCGCGGACGCGTGGTTACAATACTACGGAATACGGTGACACTCAACGTGCAGTTCTGACGTCATTTCTAGAGCTGCTAGGAGTGTCGGATCTTTTTGGACACCTCCAGTGGGATGTGATCAACAGTA